>NW_015505303.1:2076694-2085954 GCF_001515645.1 Sinocyclocheilus grahami
TCTGTAAATAAATACAATATAAATTCACGTCTCGCGCACTTTAATGCCCTTTGAATGTAACGTGTACGTTCTCTTGGAACTGGAATCATGGTGGAATTTCATGTGAAGTCTACTTCGCAGGGCACTTACGGTCGAATAAGACACTGAACGCCACCCTCCGCGCGTCGGTAGCCCCCCGCTAGATCGGTCGGCGCCGGACCGTGAATTTAATCACCCGTAACTCCCGAACCCCGGGGGCTATCCACGCGGGGGTGGTCTCATTCGAAAGAAGGCCTCGAGACGTACACTCGATTCGCGTTCGAGAGGGTTCCTTGAGCTGAAGAGATCCCCCGAATTTGGTGCGGATTCGCCACGCCGTTACGGAGATATGGCCGTTCAAAGTTTCAATGCTTTTCTATTGACTTAAGCTTTAAATTGTTTCATCCAGGTTGCCAGTAGCAAACAATGGAGGACAAACTCTGCTGGACAAACTAAGTAATTACACCATTTCAAGCATTTTATCTGCATTATATGTTCTGTAAAAAAATGTTCATATCGGCGGCATATTCGCTGATGCCGATATATCGGCGACAGGCTCATATCAGCCGATAATATCGGCAAAATTATATATCTGTCGGGCTCTAACAGAGGCATACAAAATGTGCAGGCTGGGGGTACTCCAGGACAGGTTTCAGAACCACTGGTCTAAAGTGATTCACACTGCATTAAAAAAAAAACTAATTTTGTCAGTTCATGCATTCCCTGGGAATCAAACCCATAACTTGGTGTTGCAAGTGGCATATTCTACTGTTTAAAAATAATACACCTAAATAATAAAGCTTTGCTTTGATCATAACTAGGGAGGCACCAAATGTTCGGCAACCGAAATTATTCCGCCGAAAATAGCAAAAAAAATCGAAAAGGCCGAATAATATGTACCGAACAATGACTAACGCGATCAAATAGAGGCATGCACTAATGCAGCAAACATGTCGGCAGTGTGAAAGTATTTAAAACTATCAGAGAAAGACACAGAAATCATTACAATCACTGACAGCGTATTGTTTTAGTGCTGCATCACTATGAGAAGAAGAGGTGGCTGGGCTGGTGATTAGGCTACTGTATGACGATTGAAATAGCGAAATGGCCTCAAACGATTAGTAAATAAACTGCAGAACGTTTTCTAATGCACGCACGAATTGCATGTATTCTGACAACGCTGCACAAGCTCACAGCGCTATCTGCTTGTTAGCCAGGGTTCAAAGTCCAAAGCGCGAGGAAAATCTGCGCTGAAACTGTGTTACTCGTTAGTTGCTCAGTAACATTTTTGTGAATTTTTTTTTAAGGCATGTGACAATGTGATACGTGCGACAAAAATCTTCCCAAATTCGTAATGAGAATCATTTATAAATCTGCATGCTGTTGTCAACAAAAAGATGCACTGAGATCTTGCTGCGGGGTTTCTGCCAAAATAAAAGCCGAGAAAAAGCAACGACTCCATCAACATTCATAAATGACAGTATTGTAATTTTACTGTTGTTCTGTAAAATAAAATAAAAAGTAAGACAATAATAATGATAATAATTACCCTCCAACAGCTCTATTAATACATTTATTATAACATTCACACATAGTGTTCAAATTGGGATCTGTAATATATTCTAATGTTTTAAAAGAATTCTCTTCTGCTCAGCAAGGCTGCCTTTATTTGTACAGTAAAAAATACATGCCTGATTCAAGTCTCAAAAATGGCCAAAAATATTATTTTACTAACTTCTTAATTTTAAGTTAAATTGTGCTTTGTTGGTATAATGTCTGCTAGAATGTAAAAAAATGTCCAGTGTTAAGTAAATATTTTTAAATTGTTGTTTTGTAATTGATTTTTTATTTCAAAAGCAGGACAAAACAGTAAAAAGCAGATTTTGGCAATTTAATTTACGCAATGGTGAAAAAAAAGGCAAAATAGGCCTACTGCGAAAAACCGTGTTCGGTATTCGGCCTTCGGCCCAGTGTTTCAGTGTTTGGCTTCGGCCAAGAATTTTAATTTCGGTGCATCCCTAATCATAACTAAAGTTTGAAACTAAATAAGTAAAACCCATATTTTGGATAAAATATTTATAATGCTTCCAAATGAAAGTATCATAAATGTTTAGTGTCTTACCTTCAAGGAGGTCAGAGGCAGAGCCCAAACAGTACTCCATGACAAGCTGAAGAGATGAAAAAAGATGAATCAAAGAGATTAAATTATTTATTCACTTTTTAACACCATGCCAGCATCAAGGCTATTTTCATGGTGATCTTTGAATAAATTATACAAAGTATACAATTAACAAAAGGTTATAAAAAACATTTCAGTTGTACACTAGACAAAAATTCTAAAAATACATTCAGGTGATACATTTTTAAATAAATCAGTTAAACACACCTCTGAATAAAAACGTTGTCAATTTACATAAAAAACAGAACAATCCAATAAAATATGCTTCACAGTCATTTTAGTTTGGCAAGTAAGGCATGATGGTGATTCTTCACCTTTTAATAAATATCCATGCGCAAATCTTGTATGACCTAAAAGACACCTTGTAAAAACAACTTGGTCATACCTAGATTTAAAATTAGTAAAAAATAATTCTTACACTAGGATTTGTTTCATATATCTTATTTTCACAGAGATTAAATAGTTACTGTGTTTATATACTCATTACCATGTTATGCCAAAGGGTGAGAGTGAGAATGATAATAATTACCCTCCAACAGCTCTATTAATACATTTATTATAACATTCACACATAGTGTTCAAATTGGGATCTGTAATATATTCTAATGTTTTAAAAGAATTCTCTTCTGCTCAGCAAGGCTGCCTTTATTTGTACAGTAAAAAATACATGCCTGATTCAAGTCTCAAAAATGGCCAAAAATATTATTTTACTAACTTCTTAATTTTAAGTTAAATTGTGCTTTGTTGGTATAATGTCTGCTAGAATGTAAAAAAATGTCCAGTGTTAAGTAAATATTTTTAAATTGTTGTTTTGTAATTGATTTTTTATTTCAAAAGCAGGACAAAACAGTAAAAAGCAGATTTTGGCAATTTAATTTACGCAATGGTGAAAAAAAAGGCAAAATAGGCCTACTGCGAAAAACCGTGTTCGGTATTCGGCCTTCGGCCCAGTGTTTCAGTGTTTGGCTTCGGCCAAGAATTTTAATTTCGGTGCATCCCTAATCATAACTAAAGTTTGAAACTAAATAAGTAAAACCCATATTTTGGATAAAATATTTATAATGCTTCCAAATGAAAGTATCATAAATGTTTAGTGTCTTACCTTCAAGGAGGTCAGAGGCAGAGCCCAAACAGTACTCCATGACAAGCTGAAGAGATGAAAAAAGATGAATCAAAGAGATTAAATTATTTATTCACTTTTTAACACCATGCCAGCATCAAGGCTATTTTCATGGTGATCTTTGAATAAATTATACAAAGTATACAATTAACAAAAGGTTATAAAAAACATTTCAGTTGTACACTAGACAAAAATTCTAAAAATACATTCAGGTGATACATTTTTAAATAAATCAGTTAAACACACCTCTGAATAAAAACGTTGTCAATTTACATAAAAAACAGAACAATCCAATAAAATATGCTTCACAGTCATTTTAGTTTGGCAAGTAAGGCATGATGGTGATTCTTCACCTTTTAATAAATATCCATGCGCAAATCTTGTATGACCTAAAAGACACCTTGTAAAAACAACTTGGTCATACCTAGATTTAAAATTAGTAAAAAATAATTCTTACACTAGGATTTGTTTCATATATCTTATTTTCACAGAGATTAAATAGTTACTGTGTTTATATACTCATTACCATGTTATGCCAAAGGGTGAGAGTGAGAATGAAGAATTTAGAAAAGAAAGAGAGAGATCTTACCCAAGCCGTGTGTTCCCGCAGGTAGCATCCTTTATACTCTATGCTGTTTGGGTGTTGTATTCTCTGGAGGAACTTGACTTCCTTTATAATATCCTGCCATTTCTAAGTAAAGACAAAACAGCATTAAATCAAACAGTCTTCTTTCAAATGAGCCAGAAAAGACTACAATGAATGTCCTATTTTCCACCAGATCACTGCATCCACTGCTGACGTGAGCAGACTGGACATACTGACTTACTAGTACAGGTCCTGAAAAGGAAAGTCAGTCCTAAAAGCTTCTGAAGGATTCTTTGTAGAGATTATGTGTAATCCGATTACTGCTAATCTGAAATTACAAAGGAAACGCTGCCACCAACTAAAGTATGAATGGCCGTGGTGCTTCACTTCAATCTGTGTTGTTACCAGGGCTGGGGAGTAACGAAATACATGTAACTGCGTTACGTATTTTAAAATACAAAATATGAGTAACTGTATTTCGTTATAATTAAATTTTAAATAGGTGGTAATGAAATTACAGTTACATCCGAAAAGTATTTTAGATTACCAAAGTGATTACTTTGAATTTTAATGTCATTTCTTAATTTAATATTTACTGTAAGTAAACAGTTTGGGGATTTTAACCAATAAGGCAACTGATTGTCCGTTGAAAAAAAACAACAAAAAAAACAGCATGCAGCAGCCTGTTCATTTAGCAACTCGTAGTGAGAGTGCATGCGCTCATCATCACTACACAAAAATGGATGACACAACAGAAAGCCATTCGCGTAATGCATTTCCCTCGTGGAAATAAAAAGACTATTTTACTTGTAAATCTGAAAAGGACGTAACATCTCAGCGCAATGCCTACCTGCAACAAAACTTCTATCCGCATCGAAGGATTCAACGTCTAATCTGAAAAGGCATCTTGAGGGAAGTTGTTCTTGATCTTTGAAAATGTTTATTCAGTAACTCGTTTTTCTATTTTCTCATATTTTGAGTGTTGAATGGTTATCATTACGTTTAATATTTCTAAGAATTTAATTGAAAAATGACAACAAATTCTCCTAGAATTCACACTTTGCATTCCGTTAATAGATCCATACGAATCATGCATGAAATAAAAGTTTATAAAGTCAAACGGTAGCTTTGTGTGCTTTACAGATGAACTTGAAGTCTTTATTCATTCGAAATGTTCAAGAATAGATTATCTTTGGCGCGGTAATGCGAGTTCATGATCTGATTTGTGAACAGATGATTCTTTTGATTCAATCTTTTAAATGAATCATTTATTTTGTTTAACGAAACCAGTGTGAATAGTTCACATTCAACTGAATAGATCTGGGGTGTGTTTAATGGGTGTTAAATTACATTGAACTATAATGACATTAAGTTACTTGCGACGGTAGTTGCTTTGGGAAACGAGCCCTGTCAATTTTGACTCAGCGATTCTTTTGTGCCGATCGCTTCTCCACAGAGAGGATTATCAGTGAAGTAATCACTTAAAGTTGGGTCCATTCATTAAACGAATCTATTGTATAACTTGGAGAACTGTGCCAGTTGTTTTGGCTACTTTTATGATATGTTTGGTGTGTTTGGATTAGTTTTGAAGCTTGGAATGCAAACAGCACGGAATCCCATTCATTGTATTCAAATTGAATTTATATTGATTGGTAGATTTAAATGACACAACATATTTTTGTTGTTCATAGAAATACTGTGGAAAACTGATGTTGTTAAAAATAAACAGATAAATAAAAGGAAAACGCAAATCTTATGACTGGTAGATGTCACTTATTTAGAGTTGGAAAACATAAAAACAAGACATTAATATGTTCCTTTGTGTATAGCTTAAGTATTTCAAAGTATTCTAAAGTATTTAGATTAAGTTACTAAACCTGAGTAATTTAACGAAATACATTACTGATTACTTTTTAAAGCATGTATTTTGTAATCTGTAGTGAAATACATTTTAAAAGTAACCTTCCCAGCCCTGGTTGTTACACAAGACTTAATGTGACTTCAGCAATTGACTTTAATTTGCTCAATTTTACTGTGCCAAGTCACTATTTAAGAGCCAAGCCACAGTTGTGAATGTGAAAAAGTCAAGTCCATGGGACAAGAGTAATATAATGCAATCACTCTGCCCACCCTCAGAAGGAAAAGCTTAATCCACAACCAAACTGTTGCATGACTGTATGTAATGACTGTGGAATGTAGGAAAACTGACCTCATTAGACTGTTTCCCACTGTAGGACATCTTCTTGATGGCCACCACCTCTGCGGTCCGCACATCCCGTGCCTGAACAAGATTCACATCAGATTTCAGAATTTAGTCTCCCAAACCTCTCATTATGTTCTGTAGCATGCATCAAAATAATTAATCCTATTCTACACACTGCAACATTTGATACATACAAAATACACTGCGCCGAAGCTGCCATGACCGATCTCACGGAGGTCTGTGAAGAGCTTCTCAGGGTCCTCATTAAAGAACAGCTCTGCGATCTCAGCGTCCTTCAGGCTCCCTGCCCGGCTGGTGGCGGGCATGCTGCGAGCCGGAGGACACGCCGCGCTCGCAGGGGACTATCTGGTCGTGCGACTGCGACACGTAAGGCCCCGCTGGTTACTCATCTGCCAGAGGGAGGCAGTGTACGCATAGGGACCTGAGGGGGAACAAATAAATAAATGTCAACATATGTAATAGGGACGTCACTAAATCATAATTTCACTACAATATTGTAGTGGGCTTGACATTAATACACAATAACAATATCATCACGATATCTGGCTTTCTGCAGTTTGGGGTGTCAAGCAGGTACGTCTTTTTTTTTAAAAAGAGTTAAGCCCCGTTCACACCAAGGACGATAACTATAAAGATAACGGTATTAGCGTCCACACCAGCAAATTATATCGTCTTGTTTATTCTAAGCGCAAGCTCGTCTGCCGCTTCAAATTCTCCAGCGCATGATAGCTGGATGGATTCAGACTGGATGTCAATAGCGTTCATCAGCTGGAAAATATCGTTCTGAAAGTGATTCCAACAATATAGTTCCTCTGTGCCTTTATCATTATAGCTGTGGTGTCGACTCTGCTATTCTTTAATATTGAGAACGATTTTTAGAACTATATCTTTATCATTATCTTGCTTGGTGTGAACGGGGCTTTAGAGCGGCCCTTTGTAACTTAAATGTGTGAAGCTTCCGGTGTCATCCACATCCAGTTGTTTTTAGCTATACAAATTAGCTTGTTATTCCACTTAATATTTCAAACTAATATTTCTTACATTATTTTAATGTATTTTCATAATTATAAACACTGGTTATGCTGTAGCAGAAATAGTTTCATTATTTACTGCACTTAGTTATTCTTCTAGTTATTAACCTGTAACAGATAATAGCTATATGTCCATCACCCAATTTTTATGCGCATTTTGAAGTATCGCATAAGAGACGAGTGATGGAAACACCAAATGTCGAAAGAGAATCCTGTAATTCACAAAAAAGTTTGTACTCCCTTGAGGTAGTTTTGACTTGTGCGAAAAACAGTTAATGCAAATAACTGGAGATGGAAACACGTTTGCTAAATAAATTCTTCCATGCACATCAAAAAAGTCATGTGACTTTGCGCCATCGGTCGGCATAACCTGACTAACCAGTGGACTGATCTTGCTGAACAGCATCTGAAATGTTTTTATGGTCATTTTGAAAACGCCAGAGCAAAGTCTGCCATTAAAGTATTTCTGTATAATTGCCTCCCAGAACTGTCTTACTCGACTGTGTTCTAAACAGCAGGCATCCACCCCCAAAAGCAATGACAGCATTTTTTTGTTTCGTCTGGTCACTCTGAGGTGCAAGTAATTTTGGCTACATCCACATGAAACCAGATCTTTCCCTATCCAATCTTTTTTTTCCCCACATCTCAAGAAATATCTGCGTACACACGGAACCATGAAACCGACACAATACGATGTAGTATACATGCCAGACCACTATGTGGCGCTGTAATTCTGCCACAGCGATACACTAAAAATGGAAAAGCCGATTTGGACTATGCGCATAAACCTTGCACACGGTATACAAACGAACATGGAACAATACATTTATTAATCTGTGTTAATGTTAGTTAATAAAAGAGTAAATCGTTCAGTGTTTGTTCATGTTGTTGTTGCTGTTACATGACATAACGGTGTCTGACTGGGGCAAAATGGCATACGATACAAAATTTTTGCGTATACAGCTAAACACGTCTCATTGTGAACAGGGTCTTATTATATATGAAAATTATTATATTCAGTGGCTTCTCCTACTTTTCTTAGTGATATTGCCAGTGTATCAGGAAGTGACGATTTTGTTCTCATTGACTCGTTGGATGGAAACGTTGCTTATTCGCAAATGTTTTATGCAATATACCAGTTCTGCACAAAAGTTACATTCGCAACTTTGGATGGAAACCCAGCTAAAGAATCTGAAGTTGCAAAATAAGGTGGATACTGCAATCTACTATGTTCGACTGTCAATTACATTGTTACTGGTGCTGGATTATGTACAATATTATCATATGTGTAGTAGGGATGTCAATTTTCGATCATTTCCATGATCGATCGTTGTTTAAATTAACGATCAATTAATCGATTAATCGTTAACCTTAATGCTGCAAAATGCATATGCAGCCCTACATGACAGGATGTGCAAAAGTTACTCAAAAAAAAAAAACCCGCTTTCTCACCCGATTTAAAGGGGATTTAGTCTGAATAAAATGCTAGTAGCAGGATTGTAAAATGAATAGATGTGATTATGATCATTTGATAAAATGAAGAGAGCTCGTTTGAGATAATTTTACTTTGTTCACTGTTTCCTATCCCGTCACGGAGACCACTGAACGTGCCTCTTTAAATGGTTTCGTAGTGCTCGTTATTGTATTTTAAAACACAATTGCAATGTTTTCAACTGACATTATGGCATTTAAAATAAAATGATCCCAAACGTAACTGTGGCGCGTGTGGCTGTGTAGCGCAGTCAGTGAACCGCTTCCATCGGCGCTGCTGCAGCAAAACACACTGTTGCTCACATCAAACATTATCATGTGAGTATTATGACCAGTACTTAATTTGATCCTGCTGGATCCTGTTCCGGAAAATGTCAGATTTTAAATTTTTTGCGTTGCGGTAGGCCTATTTGTTTTTAAAAATCCGGCATTTACAGTGCATTAGATCGTGACAGTGCTTGCGTGTGTGCATACTAGACGGAGCGAGCGCGGGTTTGGGTAGATGTATTAGTAACTTATTATTCGCGTCTCATTTGGCACAAATCCAAATGTTTACATATTCGCAATGTATTTGAATGTTAAACTATTATTTATAATGTAAACTAGGCTTG
>NW_015505303.1:2086462-2112110 GCF_001515645.1 Sinocyclocheilus grahami
GTGGACCGGTATACTACGGTCTATTTAAACTGACCAGTGTAACCTTTTATATGTTTAGTTGACTGTATTTTATTTTGATAATGAACAGACTGCAATGTAAGTTTGAATTGCTAGAATATGTGGGGTGTGTGCGCGCGAGGTGCCGGTGCGATCGAACAGCTGAAACATAAAAAACTAAATTTTCGGAGTAAGATAAAAATCTGCAAAAGTGTTTACTTTTATTTTTGCACACTCACAATAAAAACAGAAGATTTGTGCTTTTGTAAAATAAAGCAAACAAACAGAATGTCCGTTGTCATCCTTTTCTTTCCGTGAACTTGTTTATGGAGCGCCGCACCACACTTCTGTTTTAAATCTGTTAGCTTAATTATTTAAGCCAGATATATTTCGCTTTGTTTTTATGAAAACAAATTGTTATTTTTATTTAGGCCTATTGCTTACATAGGCTATACATTTTCCTTAAAGCATCCCATTTTGTCCCAGGGCTTGAAAACCTGTGCCTAGGCTAGTTAGGTCCATGCAGAAACGTGTGAACAATGCTCTTATTGGGGCATCACCATTTAGTGACAGCATTGAATGCTCTGGGAAAACGTATAGTCATAGTATAGTCGGTCACAGCGCCTTTTAATTGCTGTTTTGAATCCAGTAATTATTTATTTACAAATTATAAGCTCTGATTATGACAAGTGTGGTATAAAAGCTTTGTTTATTAGAGGAATAATTGGTTAGCTGGAAAATCTTACATCGCGACCATGCTTTTGGATGCCGTTCGAGCCCATATAGCCTACATTCACGTGGCTTTGTTCTGGTTTGCCGGTTGGTCACGAATTTCCACAAATTCAATAATATTTAGGCATTGTTTCTTTTCCTAAATCCTCAATGTCTAACCCTCTAATTTTGCAGATTTATTTTATTGTCATTCACTTTTAATCACTGTTTTCGCATCTAAGGGAAATGAAAGATTTCATGGCCATGAATTAAGAATTTGTTCGATTTATTAATTTGTTCCCTCATTTTAGTTAAATCATGGGTTAAGGAACAAAATGAATGAAAAATGGACAGTGGCCACAAATTAATAAGTCGTAGGAACGAATTAACAAGTTGTAGGAATGATTAGCCTATCTGTCCTGTGTCCCACAGCCCTGTAAAGCGCAGAGCCCGATATGAAAGAATTATCTGGGGAAATGACCGTTACTACATTTCTATTGCTTTCCATGTTGAAGAACTTTGTGTTGTTTCTATTTTAATGTACTTTTA
Organism: Sinocyclocheilus grahami; assembly: GCF_001515645.1. Classification (NCBI taxonomy): domain Eukaryota; kingdom Metazoa; phylum Chordata; class Actinopteri; order Cypriniformes; family Cyprinidae; genus Sinocyclocheilus; species Sinocyclocheilus grahami. The sequence goes on from NW_015505303.1 coordinate 2,087,720, forward strand.
AAGTTTAAATCACATTAGTACGTTATGAATGAATGATGATGCATTTATATACCGTCACTCACAGCCGCTCGCACGTGTTTTGCGCATGAGCCGCATGCAGCCCAAAATTGAACTGCTTAATCGACCATCGATAGCTTTAATCGATTGTATCTCTTATCTACAATTAATCGATCATCGATTAATCGTTGACATCCCTAATGTGTAGCATTTGAGGCTTTGAACTTGCAACTAGGGCTGAACGATTAATTGCATTTGCGATAATATCGCGATATGAAATAACGCGATTTTTCAATCGCAGCGGCTGCGATTACACGGTCACGTGACATGCGAGAGTAAAGAGGTGTGTTCGACTTGAAGATCAGATCAGTGTATGACAAGTACGGCGAGCGAGAGAAAGCATAAGGAGACGTCCGCGCTCTCTTATAGCTCTCGCAGTACTTTGATGACACACCCATCGGTCTAAGCAGCGCTGCTTCAAGTCGAGCGCGGGCCATTAGCAGAAAAAGAAAACAAATAAAATAGTAAACAGCCAAAGGACGTAACTCAGAATGGGAGATGGATCGGTTTGTGAAAGCGAAGAGAAAAGCCGAAGATGAAGTCGCACAGACCCAGGCAGGTGCTGGTCATTTAAAAGCTAAATGCAGAATATATGACGAGGCATATCTTGCTCTCGGCTTCACTCACTGGGTCTATACACTACAGTTGACGCGTCGCGCCGTGACTGCTCTACACTGGACGCGACAAAGCGACCTTTGCAAATCATTTTAACTCTGTGTCAGTACGTCATAAATAGAACAAGTCATCAGTTTAATGTCGTGTCACACCCAGTGTAGACAGCGTCACTGATTATAATGGTTCTACTGTATTTTGCCGCTCGTTGGTGAGGAGGAAAGCCTGTGCGTGTCCCATGCCTTAGCAGACAGCATGAAACCCACAAAAAATAAATAAATACAACCCTCTACATTGCGACTAAATCTTCACTCTGGGTGACTAAATGATGTCTAATATTAGCCAATGGCTAATACATTCTCAGATTTTACTCGCCAGTGTGTGAGTTGGAGGCTGAGTATATGATTAGCACAGATACATTTTCACTCACAGAACACTCTGACAGAGCACTTCAGAGTTTCACTCTCCGTCAAGCGATCTGATATATTTTTCAGTTCATCTGAATGGATGCGCAGCGCACCTGTGTTTGTGTATTTGGCGTAACGTAATCTCTAGTGTGAAGGCGCACGACTCGCTGACGCTTTCTCTCACACGCGCAAAGAGCGAGCGAGAGTCTTGCATAACATGCAGAATTGATGCGCTACATGTAAACGATATTCTTTGTTGTATTTTCCTGTAAAAGTTCCTTTTAGAATTCTTCAGCTTTTAAGAACTGCCGGTTTTCCTGTAGTAGGCGGAACTAATGCACAAACGACAATCTCATTGGCTGGCGCTCACCTATTATCGTCCCTGTTTAGATTTCAGCAAATTAGTTCGAACAAACGCACACAACCTGATTAATATTCATGAATCCAGTAGCTCATTAATCCCTAGTGCGTTTTTATATTGTTCTTATTAGTAGAATTCGTATAATAATAATATCTTATCAGTATTATTGTTCTTTTTTTTTTTTTTACAGCAACACTGAATGACCAAAAAAAAAAAAGCACCAGCACCAGTTCATGGTTACCAAGTTTTAATTCTAATTACTAAACTTATATTATTAAATAATACAAAAATGCAGAAAGTTTTCAGTGATGGGTAGGGGTGGGTTAGGGGAGGGTTTAGGTTAAAAAGTGTATAACTATCTGTATATAAAAACAATAGAAGTCTATGTAGTGTCCCCATTTAGATAGCTAAGTAAAAGTGTGTGTGTGTGTGTGTAAAATAGTATATCAGTCTGGCGAGTAAACAAAAAAATGTACTAGCCAATGGTGATTCAATTGCCAAGGTATCCGTAGAGGTTTGAACTAACAGAGAGAATAATAATAATAATAATAATAATAAATTATTCTCTCTATGCTATTTTTCAATGTTTCAAGTGATGCAGGTGTTTTTTTCCCTGTTTCAAGTGATGCAGGTGTTTTTTTCCCTGTAGGTTTTTTTAATTAAAAAATATTTTTTTATAGGTTTAAAGGGGGGCGCGACCAAAAAAAGAGAACCACTGGTCTAAAGTTAACAGTGTTTAAAAAGTGCAGTCCACATGTTTACATATATTTATTACAGTGACTTTGTTTGTTACTGACTTTCATATTAATGTTTACACCAGGCTTATTTAAACATAATTATTACATGCTTACAAGGTTGGAAGTTCAACAAATCAGTCAATGTACTGTGATTGTAGATGTTAAATAAAAATGACATTCATATCAATTAATGCATCACCTAATTTCATCGTAACATATAGGCCTGGCCTACAGAAAAGAACATTTATGTTTAATGTATATAATATTGTGTTGGTCATACTATACAATGATTTATAGCTTGTCTTTGTTGAATAATACAGAACATAAAGAGCTTTTAAAAATAATTGCATATTAAATCGCAATCGCAATATTGGTAAAAAAAAAATCGCAATTAGATTATTTCCTAAAATCGTTCAGCCCTACTTGCAACCTTTCGGTTACCTGCCCAGTTCTCTATTTTCCAAACTTACAAACTTGTAGCTGGAATACAGAGTTGCCCATATAAAATTAGATAAATGTGTGTCTGTGGTTCCTGAACAGGAACAAACCAAGATGCCATAGAAACTGTTTTATCTTCAGATACTGATTCTACACAATGACCTGTGGCCTAACCTTTATTTTCAGGCTGTAAATACAGTATTGTCAGTGTCAGTACGACAGCTGATGAGCTCCCAGCTTTCACATTGACCTGCACTGCTGCATTCTTATCACCTCTTCAGGCTCATTCAGGTTTGGAGAGAACTGAAGCAATGGGTTGACTAATAGTCAAACTCTGGGCGTTTTCGCGAACCATTAGAGCTGATTAGTTGGATGAATGAAAGACCAACTGCGGGTAGGTTACCCCTTTTCCATTCAAATGGAATTTCCACTGACTTGAGAGCCAAAGCGATGACATAACTGACTATGTTCCAACATAACACTTGTGGCATGTTTATCTGTATGACTAGGGAGGTTATGAGTCTTTATGCCATGACAAGCTGCTTTTGATGCAAGTGTCAGACATTAATTATAAATAAAATGCAATACTTAATTCAGCTGGAGCTGCTGCGTACTAGAGCCCGACCGATATATCGTTTTGCCGATATTATCGGCCGATATGAGCCTGTCACCGATTTTACAGAACACATAATGCAGATAAAATGCTTGAAATGGTGTAATTACTTAGTTTGTCCAGCACTCCATTGTTTGCTACTGGCGACCTGGATGAAACGCTTTAAAGCTTAAGTCAATGGAAAACCATTGAAACTTTGAAAGGCCATATCACCGTAACGGCGCAGCGAATCCTCTTCAGCTCAAGGAACCCTCGCGAATGCGAATCGAGTGTACGTCTCGAGGCCTGTTTCGAATGAGACCACCCACGTGTGGATAGCCCCCGGGGTTCGGGAGTTACGGGTGGTTAAATTCTCGGCCCGGCGCCGACCGATCTAGCGATCCCAGGGGGCTACCGACGCGTGGAGGGTGGCGTTCGACTGGATGAAACGCTTTAAAGCTTAAGTCAATGGAAAACCATTGAAACTTTGAAAGGCCATATCACCGTAACGGCGCAGCGAATCCTCTTCAGCTCAAGGAACCCTCGCGAATGCGAATCGAGTGTACGTCTCGAGGCCTGTTTCGAATGCTGCCGACGCGTGGAGGGTGGCGTTCGAGAGGTCTCCTCGAGCTGAAGGGATCCCCCGAATTTGGTGGAGATCCGCCGGCGCGTTCGCGAAATAGTGACACCAGTCAACCCTTCCCCTTCAGTAAGGAGGTTTCTTGTTCAGGCAGCATTCACGCGTTGTCTTAATTGACCGTAAGTGCCCTGCGAAGTGGACTTCACATGAAATTCCGCCATGATTCCAGTTCCAAGGGAACACACACGTTACATTCAAAGGGCATTGAAATGCGCGAGATGTGAATTTATATTGTATTTATTTACAGAGGTAGGGGAGAGCGGGGCACAAAGTAACACTTTTTGACTTTCTCAGTTTGTGTAAATCTGTGTAAATAATTTATGTAATGAGATAAAAAATTTACTTAAGTCAGAATTTAAATGTTACTATGGTAAAATAAATATTCAAACCATGTGTGTTACTACTAACACCCCGTTACTTTGTGCATCGCACTCATCGCAAGTTTATTGTTAAATTGTTAAATGCCCTTACATATCTCTGTCACCATTATAAGTGTTTGATCACCAGATTTGAGTGATCATTGCAAAAAATGTGTTTATGTATATTTATTCTGTTTATGTATATACTGTATTCTATATATAGTACCAGTCAAATGTTTGGACACACGAATGGGAAAGTGTCCAAACTTTTGACTGATACTGTACTATAATATACACAAATAATATCGGCCGATATATCGGTATCAGCCTTTTTTTTTTACGCCCTAATACCTAATATTTTAGGCCCCAAAAAACTCATATCGGTCTGCTCAGCTCATACTGTTGCATCACATATTTTCAGTGCAAACAGCCTTGTTGATTATAATTTAAAAAATATCAAATTTAACCTAGTGCATGTCAATTGCAGTTACATTAAAAACTTTATAACATTATACCACTCATAAAAGCCTGTGATGTTTCATGTTCCTGGTCAAGACCAGCAAATTTTTCATGTGCATAACCCATTTTTCAGGTGAAAAGGTGTGGAATGGGTACAAGATTGGTCATCGCACCCTGACACCTAATATGTTCACAGTCCTTTATCACTCTGTGGTGACTGCATTAGTCAAAGCATCTGTGAGTAAACAACCGATTTAGCCCTTCAAAACATGTTCCTTGGACATGTGATTAAGAAAGGAAGCTTGAGTCACAGGACAGGCCTTGGAGAGTGACTACCAAATGCTCAACGCCATGACATGCTGGTATTTTTATCGGTCTTCTCGAAGAAAGGTGCTCAGACAGACCACTACATTTGTATATTTTTGGAAGACAATGTTGGGGGCCGTTCCTACAGAATGTGTTTTTGAATTCAATGTACTGCTTTTTTATTGTTTTCAGCACTTTAAAAACACAGTGCTCAAGTTAAAGTTGCTTTTTTCATTCTATAATGAATGAAATGATTTTAGAAGTCGTGTACTGTGGTCATGAGCTGTGCTTGCCCATACAACAGTAATTGCCAGGGTGTTGTTGTGGGTGGTTGATAAATCACAATGCGACAAAAAAATCGAATGCGATTTTCATGCTCATCTCATCAGTAAAGCCGGTTCTGTGATTAGTTGTGAATCTCCAGTAAGTGCTTTCAGATGCAGCGGCATTTTTTTGCGTAGCTTGTCAGTGAACTACGGCTCTGTGTAGTAAATGCCGCTCCATCTGAAAGCACGTGCTGGAGATTTACTACTAATCACAGAACCGGCTTTACTGACGAGATGAGCATGAAAATCACATTCGATTTTTTTGCACAGCCCTAATATACAGTTTGTCAGGTGTTTCTAATGGTTGTTATGTGGTTGCTAGGGTGGTCTGGGATGTTGTTTGCTGGCAGTCAAAAGAGGATACTCTCTGCAGTAGGGATGGGTGATACCTTATTGTTTGCGACATACCAGTAAAAATTCTCCCCACGCTAAGAATTAGACATCCCGCGATAATAACGGTAAAGTCTAGTAGTTGACATATTTCTGTGTGCGACAATGCGGAGCGACATGGCAGAAGGCGGATGTGAAATTGAGGAGGAGTATATTGCTAAAGGATGAGCTACTTCTACAATCTGGAACATGTTTGGTTAGGGCTGTACAGTGCAACAAAAAAAATCAGTATGCGTGATTAATAAATGTACTACAGTAGCACGTGTGCAATACAGTTTTGCATGCATGTGTATGAGCCAGTTTACAAACCTGTTGTCCAACAAAAGCTCTATTCGCACGGGATTAGTATTATCTGGGGACCTTGTGTGATTTTGAAATTACCCCCCCACATCTGAATTTCGTGTGGTGCATTCGCACGGGATAAGCGAAGCCTGTGATTTTATTCGAATTTACTGACTTATCTCCCGGATACCCGGATGTCAAGGCTTTGAGAGTCCCGTTCAATGGTCCAGATGGATTTAAAAAAAGAAACTAATATGCGCTGTGTCATTTACATTTCACCAGGTTAAAATAATATCTCAAGCTTTGTGCTTGATTTATTTGTAACACATTAACCTGAAAACCTTCTCAGCTTTCTCTTTCTGCAAATTGTATGGTGTGGCGATATGACAGCAACCAAAATACTATCAAACACTCCAACACAGCTCTATTCTTCGCGGAAGATGGATAAAAAGGCGCACAGGAAACAAAAACCTCGAAAAATGATATGCGACCCGCCAAATGTTGGCCGAATCACAGAGATGCCGATTCGCACGGGACTAATATTACCACAGGACCTCTGTGTTCGGCGAAATATGGTAGGCCATTTGAGGGGGAATTTTTACTTTACAAATTACAGACATGGCCGATTCACACGGGATTAAGATCACGGTCAACCTCCGCAATTATTACAAATGACTGGAGGTCACCAGGTAATACTAATCCCGTGCAAATAGGGCTTTTTTTAGATACCATTTACTGACATGCTTTTTCTCCATATTAACTTAATAACATAAGACAAGTGTTTGAAATAACTTTGTGATCAGACGTGGTTTCATAGCCCAGAATTAGGCAGAAATCATAATATTTTATAGTATTATATACAGTGGTAAATGCTATGTCACTTAGCATTGCATTATAAATATACTTTATCCTAATAAAAATACCCAAGATTGCTTAAAGAACACAGATAAAACATTGTCGCAATCATGTTTACTGTCTTCAAGTTTCCTCAGTTAAAATGTCTCTATCTGCATTTTATTCAGCTACAGCGATAACTGGGTACCTTTGTCCATATTAGGGATTTTCTTGGAGTGTTGTCAGTGCTAATAGCCTACTTCTGCGATGCATATGTGGAGTTTCTGCGCAAGGGCGCCCTCCGACTTCCAGTATGAATTAAACAGTCAATACATTACGTGTGTACTCACTAATGATCACAACACCCTATTTTGGGTCAAACCCCATCTGAGTCAAAGGTTGCTGTGTCAGGCAGATAAGGACAATTTTGGGTGGTTTGGGTAGGATTCAACCTACAAATTACAGTTAACCTCATAAGAGAAAGTATTTCAGCATAAAAAGCACACTTTATCATGTTGCAATTGGCTGAAAGGAAAAAGTCAATATTTCACATTAATCCCAAGATTTTCATGTACAGTAATTACTTTTTTCAGATCAGACCAACAAACCCCACAGGGCACAATCTTGCCTCAACAAGGCTGAGTAAGCCTAATTAACTGTGTTGACTTCATTGACTGATTCGGTTCATGAAAAACTTCCTTCAGAAATATCAAACACTATCAACCTATTCCACACAGAAAACACGTAGCCTCTGAGAAAAACTGCTGAATTACTCACTACTGATGCTCCTCTGGAACCAAACAGAAACAGCTCAGCATTCATTAGGCTATGGGGAATGCTGTAATGCACCAGAGAATATTTCTAATGTACAATATTGATCTTCACACTGTATGTTTGCAATCCAACTTCCCAAAACTGCTTACATTAGAATTATAATTACTGGTTTATCTTTTTATATACTGTCTACAACAAACTATGCTTAAGCGCTAGGTAATTTGGAGAATTGCTTTTCAGATGAGATCTAAATGGAAGTGAAAATTATAGTAACTAAAGAAGGTCATAAGCAGCAGCACAATATATCGTAAAAAACTCTGTGGGTTGCATGGCATGCTGGGTGGCAGTAAACTAACTGCATTCAGTAAAGCTGAGCACCGTAGGCATGTAAGGAAACAAATGAAAATATTAACTGTGGTTAACTAGCAGTCCATGCCCCTTCATAACTTGGGCCTGGGTCTCACATAAGCAACATTTTGTTGTGCTTCAGGTATGTACACGACAGAAGCTCAGCAAGACAGTCTGATGGTGCTTTCACACCTGGCCTGTTGTTTCGGAACCTGGCGCGTTTCCCCCGTTAGCTCGGTTTGTTTGGGCATATGTGAACACGGCAACCGCGCTCGGATCCGCGCCAAAACAATCGGTCCGAGATCATCTGAACAAGGTGGTCTCGGCTCGATTGAAAACGAACTCTGGAGCGGTTTGGTTGTAGTGAGAAAGCAATCCGATTAGGGATGTAACGATTACCAGTTTTACGATAAATCATGATAAAATGCCCTGACGGTTAGTATTATCGTTTAAAATTTAATTATCATCAAAACCGTGTTTGATTATTGCGATTTTGAAAACTCGCGGTAAATCCTGTCCAGCCAGCATCAGTCTGACGCAGAAGCAGCATGCAGTGTTGTTGTTGTTTTTTTGCACAAGATAAAATGGCGGAAGGCAGTGACAGCGCTCGGGAGATTTTTCAGCCATCTAAGAGGACCAAATCGGAGAGTAGTATAGTCACCTGACCCATCAACTTATTTTGTTCATTTGAAATGTGTGTATATATATATATATATATATATATATATATAAATTATTTATTATTATTATTATTAGGGCTTCATGTTAATGTTAATTTAATGTTTATGCTAAAAAAAAGTGCATACAGCTGCTAATTGTGTTTGTTGTTTGTTGATTTTCAAATATAAAACTTATTGAAATGTTTTCAGTGTGTGTATTAGTTCTTTTTGAACATTTTAATCTCATTTTAACAAAACCGTGATAATATTGATAACCGTGATAACGTTGGTCACTATAATCGTGATATGAAATTTTCATACCATTACATCCCTAAATCCGAGCCAACGGACCAGGCTATATCACAATGTATAATGGGTAATTACTAGGGCTGGACAAAAAAAAAATTTGATTTTTCGATTAATCATTTTTTAAATGACATCGATTCGATATCGATTCTCAAAAGCCGCGAATCGATCTTTTCCGGGATTTATTTCAGCACATTTAAAACAAGATCTGATTAATGTGAATCTTATCATTAGTCTTCTCCACTATAGATGTCACCCTTATTTACCTTGCGTGATGTTACAACAGAAAGCCTGTCATTCATTCAGCGCTTATCATGGCCATACGCATGATTCGCAATGCTCAGGTGAAATGCTATAGTAATACTATAAATCTGCGGAAGCATTTGATATCACGCATAAGGTGCCATGATTTCCGCAATGAATGAATGGCAGATGGCACGGCGCGCTGTTTTGTTTACTACACACATACTAAAGCGCAGATGACGCTTGCGGTGTTTTCAGCTTCTGCCAGCTCACTATATGATGATATGAACACGAATGTCATCTCCAGCTGCTCTGAGAGTCACTTCATTAGCATTTTACCGTTTCGTTTGAGAAAACTACCATCATATCACATACACATGCAGCTGCAAGTTCTTCACGGCAACTCGTCAAAATAAAAGTTTCGTTTAACGTTAAACTGTCAGAATATATTACTATTTAGCAGTCTTAAGACTCAATGCTACTACTGCTAATAAATCTTTATTTTTAAAGGAATAATCACATCTGTTTTATTTTTAATTTTAACAGTAAACCTCTGTTGTCCAGCACTTTATTTGCCAAAAAAAATAAAAGGGTTTAGTTTTCATTTGATTATAAATTAAATTAATGTTTTATGCCTTCATCTGATTACCAGAAAAATTAAGAACATTTTATAGGGCCCTACTATTGCTTAAAAAGGACCCTAAACAAAAAAAAAAAAGAATAGGTTTAAAATACAGGCATGTGGTTCTTAATTTCTTTTTAATAATTCACTATTTGTAAACTGTAAATTATTTTTAGAAATATCAATAGCATTTGTATTAAAACTATATTCACTGAATGTAATTAAAAAAAAATCGAGAATCGAATTGAATAGGGATATCTGAATCGATACCCATCCCTAGTAATAACATAAGTTCCGTGAAAAGCATTAGCTTTGTTGTTTTGCTAATACCTCAATATGAACCTGTGAATGTCTGTGGGTGAGAGCACATCTTCGCCATTCAAAATCAAAGCGCACTTTTTCATTTGATTATGCTGTCTTTGCTCTTCTTCGTAGTAGGTGCATTTTAAAAATGTTTTCCCAATCAATCCTGGACTCCTGCTCAAAATGATAAATTAATATAACGACAGCTACAAAAACAACAACAAGCCCGCAAAGCTGCTATTGTTCCATCCTGACGGATGACATGCATGTCATCCAATTCCGGAAAATAAACCGTGGAACTCTGACCAATGAGAGAACAGTTTACTCGCGCATTACTTGTATTAACAAATTTGGTCCGTTTAGAAACTTTTCCATTTGAAAGCGAACCACACCAAGAATAAAAAGCAACATTGTAATAAATGTAATCCCGGTTTTGGAACAAAGCAATCGATCTACAGGTGTGAAAGCACCCTGAGACACAGACTAGTAACTCCAGTGTGACACACAGACAGGAACTTGGCCATGATCTCTCCAGTTAGTCTCTGTGGGAATTCCCTTCAACATTCTTGAAAAAAATTAGTGAGTTGAAGTAGCGAGTAGAAATGATTGGGCCTTAATCTCCAATAAGCAGTGTGATTAAAAGTTTAGATTTGCCAGGTCTTAACCTCTGTGAAGAATTCACACTACGATTAAATCGCTGTCACATAATGCTCTGTTACTTTCTCAATAACACACAGGCAGGGGAAAGCAGACATAGAGAGTGTCTTTTATAAATCATTTCGGCCAATTGTCAAAACAACAAACTAGGACAGAAACATTTTTTGGAGCATATCATTTACTCTGAGGTCATGTTAGTGCCGAATGATTGCAAGCATACTGACATTCTTCCAGACAGCACGAACAGGAAATGCATAAATTAAACACTTCAATAACAGCAAAGAGATTATCCATCACATCTAGCCTACCTTGAGTTACAGACACAAAAATAACTTTTGACTGACAAACATTTCCAGGGACTGTAAATGAATGAACTGCTGAATGACACAATCAATGTTTATCAGTTTGTTCCAGCAAGTTATGAAATAGTTTAAAAGGGAGTATTTCATAACTAACAAAGTTTTCTGCTGTGCTGTTTGGAAACCAACTACAACAAATAATAAGAAATTTTGCTGAAACAAACAAATAACTCCAAAGAGTCAAACAAGCAGAGAGTTCAAGTTAATTTTGTGGCATTCCTGTGTGTACCATTGGCGTTCAAGTCACAGAGGTATTTTAACTATCCAAGGTATTCCAACTCATCTTATACATGCTTAGATTGTTTCCTTAAAGAAATAGTTCGTTATTGTCTTCCCCCTCAAGTCATTCCAAACATCCTTCCTCATGTCATGTAGGAGAAATGCAGCAGAAACAGCTTTTTCCAATCAATGACAGTTTAGTGACCATGACTGACATGACAAGCTCCAAAAGCAAAGTTCATACAACTTGTGCAGTACATTCATACTTTTATTTCCAATCTTTTTTATTGGCATTTTTTCAGGACAGCATGAAATAGACTTACATCAAATTGGTCAACAAACGACCAAATGTCCTTGCCATGTCAACCCCCAAACCTTAACCATCCCTACCCAGGGAGGAAAAACAAAAACACAAAAAAAGTGCATTCATATTTTTGAAGCAACACAATGGCTTAAGTTAATCCCCAATACCATTTGTTTAGACTCAAAAAGTGGCATCAACAATGCCAGCCATTTGACAGCCATAGTCATATAATGAGGAGGAACATGTACATTCTTTAAATGTTCTCCTTTTTTGTTCCACAAAATAACTTAGCACATAAAACAAAAGTTTGGAACAACATGAGGGTGAGGACATAATAATAAATATTTTATTTTGGGGTGAACTATCCCTTTGACCAGGAAGGACAAGGTAGGGGTGAGCGCTATACTGGTATGAAAGTGACTACCTATTATTATGTTGTTCCATGATATGGATTTTGCTATACCGTGGATACCGTTATATATTCATGAATTCAAATTTTGCATTTATATAGTTTTGTTCAATTTGGTACGCTTTGCAAATTTGAACACAAATTACGCTAAAATGTCGAGGCTGAACATTTTTGTCCTCTGTGTGCAACGCCATACTACACAGGCATTAATAATCAAACACATAGAGCATCGTAACAGACCAAATTAATAGAGCACAAATTGCCTACTCCAGTGGTTCCCAAACTGGGAATATTGTACAGTCAGCAGATTATTTTTCAAAAGAAACCTCTGCAGGGTGATAAAGACTACACTGTGTAATTTTCCCGCTTATCATGTGGCCACTTGTCTGATAAGTAAATAATTGAGCGCAAAATATTAATTTGACATTTTAATTACCTCAACATGACTCGCAGTACCCGCTTGAGAGCTCCGTTATCAGTTGTAGCAGTTGTGGTTGTATCAATAACAGACTACTAGATGGTGCTATCGAGTAATTTAGAGTTGTATTGCAGGCAGCCACGTGGAAATATAAATGAACGATGCATGGTTCTGCTCTAAGCAAGTTTGTGAAAGGACTTTCAGTGCCAGGTAAACGTAAAGCAGATTATGAATATACTTAAGATTCACAAATACCAAAACAACGTGTCTACACCAGACGCGAGCGGCGCGATTTGACAAAAGCAAATAGAACCCAGTGATGTTCTCTGCTGTGGATGCGGCGCGACACGACAAATCCATGACAGTAAACTTATGCCGCTTTCTATTTCTGACGAACTCCAGTGCTCTGACACAAACGACCATTTCAAATATTCATAAAAGAATCGTGAAAAAATAGTTCCCTCAAAAATATTAAGCAGCACAAATGTTTACAACATTGATAATAATCAGAAGTGGTTACTGAGCAGCAAATCAGCATATTAGAATGATTTCTGAAGGATCATGTGACACTGAAGACTGGAGTAATGATGCTGAAAATTCAGCTTTGATCACAGGAATACAGTATACATGTTAAAACATTCAAATAGATAATTTAAATTGACAATATTACAGTGTTTACTGTAATGTTAATAAATAAATGTAGCCTTGGTGAGCATAAGAGACATTTAAAAAAAATAAAAAGAGGGGGTGGGGGGCCTTGGCCCAGCAGAAAAATTTTGGGAACCACTGGCCAACTCAAACACACAATATTTAATTTTATTTAATTCATACAGACTTATGTCATGTTGCACGTTTGCACTTTTTGACCAAAACAATGGCACATTAAAAAAAGACTTTTCAGGTCTATGTCCAATCCCTCACTTTTTCTAGTTATATAAGGTTAAAATATTTTGCCTGTAATTTTTTTTCTCATATCGCAGTATAATATCAGTATCGCTGGACAGTGTAAAATATTGTGATATGAATTTTCGCTCATATCGCCCACCCCTAGGACAAGGATTACTTGCAGAAGACTGTCTGTATTGTCATGTACAACTCAATATATTATTGGTGATTTCAATAAAATTCACATTAACTAGTGGTGCAACGAATCACAAAACTCACGGTTCGGATCATATTTTGGATTTTGAGTCACGGATCGGATTATTTTTCGGATCAGCAAAAAAAATAAACATTTGTAGAAGCTTACTTTAAGTACTTCTATACCACAGCAAAACTACTAGCTTTAATAAAGTTAGTAATAAAACAAGAACAATTACACAAATTACAAGCATGGATGAATACAACAAAACACAGTTACAAATAAAGTCAGTAACAGTAGCATTCAGGTGCAGACATGTAATAATTAAGTGTAAAATAACACAATAGTGCTCACTCCCAGAGTATGTGAGTGGAGCGGAGGGGGAGTGGAGCGGTGTAATTTTGAATGGAGGGAGGAACGGATTTTTAAAAAAGCGCTCAAGAGCGCTCCACCACCGCTCCATCACGAGTACAATTCATGCCAACGGCCTGTAATATAACTGCATATTTAGCAAGAATTCACATGTTAAACATAGCCTATTTAGTTAGCTTGATAGAGATCACTTAAATCAGAAAGAATGTGAAGACTAGGATGACGGCAATGGACATGAGCGGGAAGTTCTCAAGGAATTTGTTTGTTCCTTCTAGATACTGAATATTTTCAGGTGAAAGCATGATTTAAACAGGTACTACTCTTATTCACACACAATCGCTCTCTCATGCATTCAAACAAATGTAATCTTACAGTGCTACTTCATCTGTATGTCGGCCTATCTGATTTCGAATGAACAGAAATCTGTAAGAAATGCAGCAGTAGGTAAAATAACTGACGAAAACGTACTGTTATTTTCATCACAAATATTTGCACTGCAAAAAGCAGCAATTATACCTTTTAATGCTGAGAACCATGTTATTAGCTTGTCATATGGTAGGAAAAAAGTTTGCACTCTGGTGTTCCAAATAAGCCTCTTTGAAACCCTACTGTTATTTTATTTTTTCCTTTAATATACGTTATGAACAGAAGAACTGTGATATTTCAAACATACTGAAATACTTTAGCCGCGGAGAGAAGGTGGAGTGGTGTTTCTGATATCAGTGAGCGAGGAGTGGAGTGGGAGCGGGAAATGGTGAACCCGGAGTGGAGCGATTATTAAATGCTCGGAGCGCAGAGGGGAAATTGTTGCCACTCCACTCCGCTCACATACGCTGCTCACTGCACAAGTTAAACACAGATTAATCTTTGTTAGAGCTGTGGTGTTATTTGATTGCAGACAGAAACAGGTATTTATTGGCTGCTGTCTCTTTAAGACCAAATGTGCGTACCTAATACTGACACACATCCAGTTTTTTCCTGGATCTGTTTACATTCACTTAAGACATAACCGACTGCGTTTACTAGAATACTTGCCAAAACAGGTATTTTAACATAAGTATGTGAAAGAGGAATCAATTCACTGTTCATGCGGTGTCTCTCTCTCTGCGTGTGCGCGAATCGGGTGTGTGCACAGAAAACAGTGCGTGAGTTAAAATTGCATGAATGTGTAAACTGGCAAGACAAAACATGTGCAAATGATAAACTTTAACTTAGGGCTGTAGCTACCGGTTATTTTAGTAATCGAGTATTCTACAGATTATTCCATCGATTAATCGGATAAGTAGTAATTTTTCTTTATTAAAGAGCAATACTAAATATACATGAGATAATAAGATGGATCTCTTAAAATAAGCAACTAATTTGTTTTCTTTTTAGAAAAATTTAAATTTTTATTGCTGAAATTGCATACATTAATAACCATGAAAACTAAACCCATTTAATGTATTTAATTGCAAAATTACATTCAAAATGCAAATACAAATATAGCAATAAAAAATAAAATAAATAAAAATACAAAAATCAATTTCACATTACTTTAAAAAAGGTAAACGGTACAAACTAAAACTAAGGCATAAATCAAAATAATGGTAATAAAAATAATAATAATAATACCTAAACCTTGCATTTATGTCGTGCAACAACTTTCAAGTTTCAGCCTAACTAAAGCTCAAGCATGGCATAAGCCTTTACTGTCTACTTGGAAGGTTTTGTGGCTTTTGTGAGAGACAAAAATCAGTGGAGAGGAAGGTAACTTGGAACAAGAGACCATACACAATTTTTAAACACATTTTTCTGCAACATGAAATTAGAGTTATTTGGAGAATAAACCCTCTTAAATGTCCCTATACGTACTGGTGTGTGTGTGTGTGTGTGTGTGTAAAACTTGTTTTTGAAATCTTTCATATTCTGTGTGCGGGTCAGTTCACAGCAGTGTTAGAAATTAATCTGTTCCAATAAGTTTAAATTGATTTTTACATTTTATGGGCATTTTTACCTTTATAAAGCCTTTTTAAAGTATGCATCATCTTTTGAGTCAAATTCTTACATTTAATCAGTCAATTAGAATAAAAGACATTTGGGCTGTTACCAAACAAATGATATCAGTATCAAAATTCATCTTTGCAATGCAGAGGAAACACAGAAGCTGCATGGGATGAATTTCCCACACAGAGGGACATGAATGCATTTAACCTGCAGTTACAAATGCATAAATAATATTTTGTTATTTTAAACATAAAACATTGAATACTGATATTTAAAATTATTTTAAAAACGAAAATATACTTTAAATGTGAAATTAAACCCGCCGGCAGGTGGCAGCAAGTCACTGTTAAGAAGTGAGTCATTGCGATTGAACCGAATCATTTAAACGGTTGATTCATTCAGGAACAAAACACCGTCATGTTGCACAGAGACGCAAAACAGTGCTGGGAATGTGTTAAAATAAAGCAAAAACAGGCAATATAGTGTATAAAACGTAAGTCTCATAATATTACCTTCTTGTTTATTGAACTGTTGAATAAAATCACATTTGTAATCATGCTATTTTAGAGGTGAAAACTGGCACCCTTCGTGTGATATTGACTAACTTTCTTTCTGTGGTATTTTTATGCACAATGGCGTTTAGTCTTTCAGAAAACATAGCTAACGTAGGGACATTATAACTAGCCACCATATTAGTGGTCGATCTATATATCGCCAAGGCCGATATCTGTCATTTTTCAAATATCGGCATTGGCCGATAAGTTTTTCTGTTTGGCCGATGTGTTCGAGGCTGGACTTTTATTTTGACGGTACGGCAGACTTTTATTTTGACGGTGCAGAGAACGGCTGCGGCAGCGCCTGAGCACACAGTGGCCCTGTCTCAAATGGTACCCTAAGCCCTCGCGGTCTTCCTCTGAGACTGTCGGGTAAAAGTCCGCTGCGGAGCTCACTCCAGTGCGGGCTCGGCAGAGGTGCGGATCGAGGGCACATAACGGCCGCAAAGGGGGCGCTCGCGAGCTCCCTTCTGAACGATAAAAAAATTACAAATGGGACACCCTACGGTCCTGTGGACTTAATGGACACGTGCACGCGGCGGCCATTGTAAGTCCGTAAGACCACAAGTGCACATGAAGTGCTCCATTTGGGACAGGGCCAGTGCCCTCACATTCTCCCTCTTGTTCGCTGTGGTCATTCAGTTCTGTCTAATACGGACAGAAGTCGTCTATCTAATAATCAGATAGAACTGTTAAACAAAGGAATTAAAATGTATACAAAAAAAGTATTATAACGATTGCTTTAATATTATTAAAGGCAAACATTATAATACTTTCTCGTTTGCCGTCAGCATTCCGCAAATTCGCATTTAAATAATTTAAACAAATCTTTGAATGATTAATGAACATTTAATTTCACAAACCTGGCAGACTTAGTCGAATCTAGTTGAGATCTTGTGAAGTGTGCATGTGACCTGCATTATCGCGTGTTCTGTGACGGTCGGTCCTATGGTCCGTGCGAATGGAATACGGACAGGAGGAGAGTTCAGCTTCCCTGGAGACACGCGATCGACAAACTTTAAACTCGTGACTGATTTCAAATTAAGCTGTGCTTTATGCATTTGCCCAGTGTCATATTCATGTCATTTTCACTGTGTGCTGTATGTAAAATGAGTGTTACCTTGGCTTTATTTAAAAAAAATATAATTCTCAATGCACACAAACTTCCCAGAATACTGAGTGCCCTGTTGGTTACAGTGTTTACTTCCTTTTTAATTATATTTTTATTAAATATTAATTTATTTGTGAAAAATACTTTGTCTTCTAGAGTATAAGTATGTTTATTTTACATGTTTATTTTTGAATCCAATTTCTTAAATATGAATTAAAATAAATACAATTATATCGGCTTTATATCGGCCACCCTGCTTTCCAAGATATCGGCATCGGTTGTCAAAAAACCCATATCAGTCGACCACTACACCATATTGATTTACGGTCTTAAATATGTCCAGTGCTTTTTTTTAAAGTCTGGTCCCTGTTTTTATACAGTCTGTGGTCTAGTCCAGCGTTTATCGGGTTGTGCGTCAGTATTAATGGTCCGTGGGGAAACACTGTGTCTGTGTGAAGTTACAGTAAATGGACAAAACGAAGCCTCGAGGCAAATAATTTCCCTCTATGATTTTTTGTATTCGAGTTACTCGAGGTATTCGAGGAATCGTTTCAGCCCTACTTTAACTCTATGATGGTTAAACTTAACAGTTAATCCGCAAATCACATGCGTGCCGAACCGTGCAGCCTGATCCGTACGGATCAGCTACGATCTGTTGCACCCCTAACATGAACAAATCTTTACAGACAGACAATGTTGTCAAAATCCCTTTGTCATTTATTGGATGAAGAAAAGATTTTCTCATCTGGTAATGTCAAAATGAAGCTGCTTTCAAGAGTCAAAACAATACCAGACAACACCAGACGTGTTCTTTCCAGCTTGTCTGTGCAAAAAAGCATGACTGTCCTTCACCGGAAGCCTCCTGTATTGATCAAGATCTCTGCTGTTAAAACTGTTCACACGACAGAAGGTTCCTCCTTCCTGGTGCAGGTTTCCAGTTTAATTCTCTAAAGGTGACATTCTCACACACTAATCAAGTTCCCACCTGCTAGACAAATTGTTGGTTGGGGTTTTAATGCCATACCAGCTTCCTTGGCTATTTTCATGGTGATTAACAAGTTTAAATGGCATAAAAGAACCATTTAAAACATTAATAGGATTTTTACATTTTGTTTTAGATAAAAACTCAAAAATGAATTCAGAGTTGACTCATTTAAAAAAACAAAAAAACAAATGGAACGTGTAAGCTGGCTAATATAATTAGACCAGGACAATTGCATAAAAAATGTTGATGCTGGATTCTATTATGAAGAGCATATAAGTGGATGGATCTTCTTTTGATCACAAAAACATTTGTGTCATATACACAGTGTTGAATGGATAATTTAATCCCAGCAATCATTAGTGACTTCTTCATACAGTATGGTTCATTTTACGCAGTTTGTTGTTGGTAAACAACAAACTCATTGCTGATGACATAAAATACTATGGTAGGTAGTTTTAAGATCTGAGGCTAGATAAATGCATTTGTTGCTAAAACACCCCACCCATAGCATTTCAAGGGATAGTTCACCCAAAAATGAAAATTCTGTCATTAATTACTCAACCTCATGTCGTTTCAAACCCGTAAGACCTCCGTTCATCTTCGGAACACACATTAAGATATTTTTGATGCATTCTGACAGCTCTCTGACTCTCTCATAGACAGCAATGTAATTACCATGATCAAGGTCCAGAAATGTAGCAAGGAGATCTGTAAAATAATCCATGTGACATCAGGGGTTCAACCGTAATATTACGAAGCTACGAGAATACTTTTTGTGCGCAAAAGAAAAAAACCCCGACTTTATTCAACAATGCGTCTCCTTTGCGTCACCCTAGCGCCATTTTGGCGAGTATCCACTGAACGCAAACAGCGTATGTTGTTCGCTGCGGCTGACACAGAACAACATACAATGTTTGCGTTCAGTGGATACTCTCCAAAATGGCGCTAGGGTGACACAGAGGAGACTAATTGTTGAATAAAGTTTTTTTTTTTCCCCCGCACAAAATGTATTCTCGTAGCTTCGTAATATTACGATTTGTGTAATTTGTGTTCCGAAGATGAACGGAGGTCTTACGGGTTTAGAACGACATGAGGGTGAGTAATTAATGACAGAACTTTCATTTTTGGGTGAACTAACCCTTTCAGAATAGCCTGTGTTAGGTTGTTTTAAATATGCTGTGCACGCCATATAAGGACGTTTATTTAGGTACATTCAACACAAAATGGTTAGAAACAGTAAATCGAAATCACAGCAAGATCATTATTTCTCATAAATGACTGTCATGCTCCCAGTCCCATTAGTTCGGTGTACAAAAACAGTGCTGCAAACACAGGCTGATATAGGCTAGCATTATGCAGACTTGACATGAAGTAAAATATTTGCGGTTCTGGGTGACTATTAATCTCGGAAATATTAGCCAAGGCAGGGTGACTTCTGTTTTTATTACCGAGATAACTGAAAATGAGTCTACTCAACACACTGCAAGTATCAGAGCAACTGTCACAATATTAAACAACAAAAGGAATAGCATGCATCATCAAGATAATACAACGCTGAAAAAGAGGCCATTACAGACATCATCAACATTTAGAATTTGCAATCAAGTGCAATGAAAAATAGAACTGATGAACAGGAGTTCAAACAAAAAGAGATTTATAATGGATGATCTAGAGAAGTAATTGCTGCTGCTTGCTCATGCCTTTGCAAGAACTAGACTAGCCTACAGCAATGCAACCCATTAAAATAATTGAATATATAATTTTTAATCATTATAATTTATCTTACAGTAGGTTGAAAATGTGTGCCTGAAAGCCTAAACCGATTGCATTTATAAATAATTGACTACCATTGTATATCACTTAGGCATGGGCCAATTACCGGTTTCAAGGTATACCGCGATTTGAAAATTTCGCAGTTTCAAAACCGCTAATATTTTCCATTATACCGTTCCTGCGGTATGTGCTGTTTTTCATGTCTCCTCAAAGACTGAAAGGAATCCCTCAGGTTGAGTGCAGTGAAGAGAGTAACACGACCCTCCACCTCCTGTTGGTGCGAGCGAGCGGTCAGTCACGTATGTGTAGGATGGCCGAACTTAAGCAGCTTCCCCTGGAGCTTACGATCGGCAACCAGCCGTTTTTTGTCTTATTGCAAGCAACTGGTCTCTGTTCTGGACTTGCACAAACTGCATTGCAATGCAATCGTTTTCCAAAATGTAATTTATGTGAAAATATGAAGTCTGTAAATGCCCGTTAACACAGGCCAGAGATGTTGAAGATGGACGCACAGAGAAAAATACTATAGCAGGCAGATCACTCACTGTTCATGATGCAGGAACTATTGGAAGAAAATCCTCAATATTGATTTGGGGGTTTATATGAATGTGTTTCTGAGGGGAACTGACTGTCTTCAGAAATGTTTACGTGGTATTTTCTTTTAATCTCGTCTCTGTATAGTTCATATTAAGCAGTGTTTCAGCGCAGTGCTGCTTTGTTATAGCAGTAACCAAGGAAACACTGTATCTTGTGTTCCAGAAGCGCCTCCTGCTGTCAGAGAGTGAATCTGCGTCTCATTCAGAGCTTCTGCTGTTTGCTTCGTTCAGGCATGTAGTACAATTTCACAAAGCTAGTCAGAACAGAACATTCTGTTTTTGCTTCAAATTGGGCTATTATTAAATCAAATTATGTATATGAAATTATATAACTAAATTATATAAATGATATGTATATGAATTATATAACTAAAATGAAATAACTGTAATTACAGATTTAGGTTAAATAAAGATGTGTCTTTATTTTTCTTCTTTTTAGGAAACAAATCAAAGAAAAATAAACAAATTCTACTGTTCCTAATATTCTGTATGTTGCTCAAAAACAAAATATTTTTTTTGGGGGGGGAGAATTGTTTGTTGTTTTTTACCCAGACATTTACAAATAACACATTTTAGAGCTGTAACGACAATACCGTGATACCGTGATATTTTTGCTTAAGGTTATCATAGCGTCAAAATCTCATACCGGCCCATGCCTAATATCACTATACAATATAATAAAAAGCAGGATGCAGTTCATATGCATATGCAAATTAAAATTTTACTTGGGCTATAAAGTGTAAAATATGTAATAACTGCTCCCAAAATTAAGGTGTAAAATTACACAAATGATTCACACCCCGTTTGTCTCTTCACCACAAAGGTAAACAACAGAGGAATAAAGGCAATTTTAGGCACACAAAATTTGCCCCCAAAATATTTAGTCATCACATCATTGAAGAAAAAAAACTAGGCATTCAATTCACAGCTTAAGCAATAAGAGTATGCATATTAGAAAGGCTTGCAACGAGATAGAAAAAACAAGCACATGTGCCCTTTGTTAAACAAAAGATACTACTACAAAACAAATACGTATCATTCAATCAGTATGGCATATGGATTTGAAGACATTTTAACATGCAAATGGTTGCCGAACTCCATATAAGCACATCGAATCTCGCATGCACACCGATAGATCCACATTGACAAAGAATGGGAAGAGCAGCGCAGTCTCAATAGGCGATCAATATTCCGCTGCAAGAGGCTGAGCTTCTTTCAGCAATGAGACGATGCTGTTTGAAAGTGATCTATTAAATAGCGATAACTACGTTAATAAGTGAACTGTATTGTCCCTGGGCCAGGTGACCATCATGAATGATGCTTTAAATAGGTATGGAGAAGAGTACAAGGTCTGCTGGCCAGTCCATTGTGCGTTACGCAATGTCAACACTCTGAGATGAGGAATGCAGCTCACAACAAGGGAATACCCAGCTCGATAAACCAGGGCTTTCATCAGCTGATTACTTGTCATAACAGAGCTGTGGATCGTTAATTTATATAATGAGGAAGGTCACAATTACTATGCCCTAAAATGCTTGTTTTTATTTAGTTAACAACGCGTGCTGTTGAAAACAGTGCAGTGAAACTGGGAGGGAGTGTCATTGCAATAATATGCGACACTGGACGTTGTCGTAAAAAAATGTGGTTAGTTGATATTTATACTGACATGTTAAGAACAATACAACTTTGCCAAGTTTAAAGATTTTGCTAGTTATATAAACACTGACATTCATGAGTGTCGAATGGACTGTTAAAGTAATTTTACTAATATAAACCAACATCACCCTAAACCAAGTTTGTCAATCCTGCATGCTGGAACAAACAAAACTATGCTTACCTACCAAGCAGCAAAACATGAGTGACAACAGCTTTTCGAGAACGTTTTCAGTGTGTATTCTGTCTGTTTCACACTATTAAACACCGCCAAAAGTTGTAGACCTAACCCAACTTAGAAATATTAGCCACATATTAGCAGTTAGTGGAATGTCAGCCAACTTCCTACGACGACAAAATAATGGCACAGCCGCAGCGAGACATCGGTAAGGTCCTGACAAGAACAGATAAACGGCTCGTTTGAGGGCGTAGTTGAACTCACCCGTCCACCAGACCAGGTTTGAGAGGACTCCAGAAGAAAACCTCAGCGTGCTAATGTGGCTAACTTAGCCCACACCAGCAATCCTGGGAGGAACAGTTTGTGAGAATTCAGGAGAAATGTGTAAACAAAATCACTTCTTGTTTATTCCTTTAGACATTCGGCAGCTCGTATATTGGAGAGAAAGAGTCGGTGTATTCACAGGCCGTCCGAGCTGACAGTGTTGAAGGTGATGACTCACAGGGAATATAAACTAAATCAGCTGTGGCCAGTTTACAGCTAACTCTCCACTCCCAGTCAGTCACTTCCAAAAAAAATGGCGGCGGGTAGTTTTCACCTCCTTCTCTTCGTGGGAAAACACGGGAGAAATTTTGTAGATGGCTCTCTAAACTACACCATGGGCGCTCTCCGTAACCACCCGAGATATGACAGCCCTTCAGTGTCGCCTCGGCCGTTAAAGTTCTTCATGCGTGGCGCGTCTGTCGTGTGGCCGGGCAGTGATTTTCATCTCTCTCTATCCACTCTCCTACTGCAATCCAAACAGCACAGCGGCCGTTAACGCAAGTGTAGCAGCGATGTTCGATTCGTGAACCAATCGGTTTTTTGAATCGGATCTTTTGGATGAATCAGTTGAATCGGTCTGAACGAATCGGACTGAATCGGTCCAAGCGGATTTTAAATCAGCTATCAATTGGTAATGAGACCTAATGTTGAAGCAAGAAGTAAACTACTTTAATAGCTGATTAGTGGAAATATTATGGTTCGGTCACATTAACAAAATTCGCGGCCAAAAAAGGTCCATTGTCTATTGCAAATAATGTAGCGATATACATAAGGCAGATTTCGAGACTGTGTCTGTTCCCTGAACTAGAAAATACAAAAAAATTAATTTAATTTATGTTCAACAAATAAAAAACAGATGTAATACGGATAAAGCTTGGCTTATTGAATATCAGGTCCCTTTCTACGAAAGCACTTTTTGTAAATGATATGATCACCAGTGTTGGGGGTAACGCATTACAAGTAACGCGAGTTACATAATCAGATTACTTTTTTCAAGTAACTAGTAAAGTAACGCATTACTTTTTAATTTACAAGAGAATATCTGAGTTACTTTTTCAAAAAAGTAATGCAAGTTACTTTTTTTTCAATTTATTGATTGACAGCTCTGGTGTCCCCATGTTGAGAGAAATCAGAAGATGTTACTGTAGTTCTAAAATAAATATGAATATGCATTAATTCATCTCACTCACAAAAAAACACAGATTCAGTATTCCTCAAAATGAATAAAAATAATGCAACTCAGAAATAACACAAACCTGCAATAATTAAATGTTAAACAACACAAATATCCTTTATGTATTTAATCCCATTCTATTAACCAATGTCTTTGCTTCTGACCTTCGATGATCCAGTTCAA
>NW_015505303.1:2112222-2142780 GCF_001515645.1 Sinocyclocheilus grahami
AAACACAGTGTTAGCTTTCACTGTTATGCTGATGATACTCTATATTTCTTTGTGGCCCGGCGAAACATACCAATTTGAAAAACTAGCATAGTTTATGCATAGTCGATATTAAAAACTGGATGACGAGTAATTTCTTACTGCTAAATTCTGAAAAAACAGAGGTGTTAATTATAGGACCTAAAAACTCTGCATGTAATAGCCTAGAACACTGTCTAAGACTTGATGGCTGCTCTGTCAATTCCTCGTCATCAGTTAGGAACCTAGGTGTGCTATATGATAGCAATCTTTCCTTAGAAAGCCACGTTTCTAGCATTTGTAAAACTGCATTTTTCCATCTCAAAAATATATCTAAATTATGACCTATGCTCTCAATGTCAAATGCAGAAATGTTAATGCGGTTATGCATGCGGTTGATTTTTAGGCTGCATTAATTAAGTCAACCGGAACCGGGAACACTTTCCATAACACCCGATCTACTTGCTACATCGCTAGAAGAATGGCATCTACGCTAATATCAGTCTGTTTTTCTCTTATTCCGAGGTCACCGTAGCCACCAGATCCAGTCTGTATCCAGATCAGATGATCACTGCAGTCACAGTACGTATCCAGACCAGATGGTGGATCAGCACCTAGAGAGGACCTCTACAGCCCTGAAAGACAGCGAGTGACCAGAACAACTAGACGAGCCCCAGATACAGATCCGCAGTAAAGACCTTGTCTCAGACAACCACCGGGACAAGACCACAGGAGCCAGTTGAGTCCTCTGCACAATGTGACTTTGCAGCAGCCTGGAATTGAACGGCTGGTTTCGTCTGGCCAGATGAGAACTGGCCCCCCGACTGAGCCTGGTTTCTCCCAAGGTTTTTTCTCCATTCTGTCACCGCTGGAGTTTTGGTTCCCTGCCGCTGTCGCCTCTGGCTTGCTTAGTTGGGGACACTTCATTTCCAGCGATATCGTTGACTTGATTGCACAGATACTATTTAAACTGAACTGAGCTGGATGATGACATCACTGAATTCAATGATGAACTGCCTTTAACTGAAAAATGAGTGTTTACTACTGTCACTTTGCATTATTGACACACTATTTTCCTAATTAATGCTGTACAGCTGCTTTGACACAATCTGTATTGTTAAAAGCGCTATGTAAATAAAGGTGACTTGACTTGACTTGACTTTCAAACCAAGCATGTTTCTGCTGGTAAATATGAAATCTGCATGAGGAAATCTTTCGCCCTCACGCGAAATTCCAGATTACGGGGATTCCAATTGAAAATGATAAATATTAACAATCCAGTGAAATATACAACTAGATTGTGTGTCAGTTTTATCAACAGGCATAACGTTTTTAATTTTTAACGTTTTAATAAAAAAAAAACATGTTTCTGAACGTACTAAAACATGCTAAAATGCATTAGCATTCACATAAAATTTAAAACCGTTCTAAATTACTGATTTATGATGCATGTCTATAGCAAACTGCACTGGTAGGCTACTCTTACTATTAAACTTATTAAAAATATATATGCGCCTGCTGGTGGCTTTATTGGGAATTTTTAGAGCATGAAACGCCGGGATGTCAGAGACTCATGATGTAAAAAAAAAAAAAAGATCGCTGAATCAATCTTTTGAACCGGTTCAAAAGAACCGATTCGTGGGAATGATTCGGACTTCACATCACTAATGTGACGCGTTCACAACCAACTGGGCGGGACAAAGCAAGTAGCAACTTTTGGAGGTGAGCTGTCTTCTTCAGTAGTATCTGCACTGCATGAGATATTACAGAATCGTCATTGTCGTGGAATCTCAAAATAGATAGGCTTAGAAAATAAAAAAAGCTCTAAGCAATTAATCTATCCATGAAAAAACAGTGTGTTCCTAAATCGTCCATGTTATAAATGTAATCAATGTACTCCAAGCTGTTAGACGTTTGCTCTCTGTTTTTGCAGGAAATGTTTGGTCTTGTATAGAACAGAGTACTAGTTCAGTGTTTTTATCCTGGTGAGAGTGAGAGGCTGCAGTTGTAGTGTGCTGAGCTTCTTAGCTGATTAACATGTAACATTAGGCTTGGTTTCCACAAATAGCTCTAAGCCACACGCCCGTCACCAAATTCATATATTCCCACACTGGCCGGATAATAACCCGCTCAAAGAGCCAAACCCGGAAAGCATTGCTTTCTTTTTCTTTCTGCTTCACTGTACAATATAATGTGGCATAACAAGTATCCATACCTATGTAAAACATGCCTGGGCTGTCTCATAAATGTGACAGACAGGCAAAACTGGTTTTATGAACTTGAGATCTGTTGTGGTTGACACAGATGAGTCAGCACACATCCGTGAATATCTCTACGTTGCCTACTTTATTGTTGACAGGCTTTCATTTTTTCATTGTGTTAGCTACTTGCTAAAATAAGATTAAGTGAAGATAAAGTGAAAAATAAAGCTGCATGTTCGCAAACAATTTCTCTCCTAAAATGAAGGGGAATATGACTCGTATGTCTCTTTGCAGTTTTACTTTAACTTTACAGCAATTCGTGAGTCATCCTGTAGATGGAGATATTGTGTAATCTTGCTTAGTTGTGAGAAGGGTTGTTTGTTGTTTATTTATTATATAAGTGCAAGATTTCTTGCCATAGCCCTATAACTTCAACAACTTCTTTTTCTTGATTCCTTTTATATAGTATTTAATAATACAACAATATAGCACCTGAATGAAATAATTATATACAGTATTTATTTTGTATGTGTATTGTATCTGTAAGGTGGTGTTTGACAGATTGCGTTCATTAAATTTCGGTGAGCACATAGAATAAACAAGCTCTTTTTTTAGACAGCTGTTGACAATGAATAGGTGGGTGATTGCAAACATCATATGCAGTAAAATGTGAACAGAAAAGTTTATGTGAATAATACTCAGGCCATTCAAGATGAGTTTGTTTTTTCATAGGAACAGATTTGGAGTAATGTAGCATTACATCACTTGCTCACCAATGGATCCTGTGCAATGAACGGGTGCCATCAGAGTCCAAACAGCTGATAAACACATCACAATAACCCACAAGTACTCCCCCATGACTCCAGTCCATCAAATAACGTCTTGGGAAGTGAAAAGCTGCATGTTGCTGTGCATGTTCTGACAAAAATAAGAGTTGTTTATCCATAATATTGCTTTCTCCTATTCATTTAAATACACCAAAGTATAGGTTTGAGCGAGGTCCAAATTATTTGTATATATGGGTACATTGTAAGCTTTGCCATGCACATAATATATTTCTCCTCCTTATTCTAAAGCTGCTTCAGTTGAACTTGAAGTAAATTCATAAGTCAGAGAGAATAGGTATATCTTTGGGAGATCATGACAGATTTCAGAGATCTAAATAGTATTGTTTTATTTTTGAATGCAGTTTACTTCATATATTTTATTATATCATCTATAGGCCTTAACATCTTAACATTGTGCCCATTTTGATTGCATTAAAAACATTTTTAAATAAATGTATGTATAGATAAATTATGTAAAGTATGTAGGCTACTTATAAAGAGCCTAATGGAAAAATTACGTCATTACAAGTACAAAAATGACAAGGCATTCATGCTGGTGGCAAATCTAGTAAATTTATTTGATTATTGACAGAATCTGAAATATTTCTGAATTATTTTACATCTTAATTTACATTGAATTGAGCAACACCTGATTGAATCACGAAGCACAATTTGACCTGAAGGTCGCACTAAACTCAATTACAGGCAAATATTTTCCATAGGCATTGGTTGGAGATAACAAAAAAAAAGAAGATAAAAACAGAAAAAGTCTGGAACAGAAAGATCTGGAACTGTTTGAGATCTTCACATTCAAACTACAATATTGGGGAGGGGGTGTGTTACAAAGGTACATTTTTATGTGTTCACTTTTATGAAAAGAAAAAGCATGCAAGTATGATTTGTTTTCTGCAGCCATAAGACATCACAATGGAGAATGTCTACTGTTATTGATTCCAAACGTTTACAAACACCTCCACTGGCTATCAACTTTCTAAATAACAGCTGATCCATATTCTTTTATCTCTGTCTACTGTGCGATTAATAGTTACTAAGATTGCAGATAGCAGTACATTAATTTCTATAGACTGCCTATAGCGATCATCTCTCATATAATGGTCTAAACCGCTATAGAGGATGCTTATGTAGTCGTGGGATTAATTTAATAGGCTTAAAATATATATTTTAAGCATATGTAGCCAATATATGTTTCACATAAGTTTTAACCTGTTTACATACAAAAATTATTTAACATCAAATCCACATTTGACTTCACTACAAATATGACTTGCATTACAATACAGAACATTTCCTCTATTAGTCCTAGTACTATTAACTAATAATTCAGTATGTACACTGTGATATGTTCTAATTTGGTAACTGAATAGAATATTTATTCAGCAGAAAAAGGTTATTTTGAATGTTTATTTTTATGTTCCTTCTAGATGACATGTTGGTTTATAAAATGAACTTGCAGCTTTTTAAAATGTTTAAAATGCATAAATGAATTAAGTATAGGCTTGGGGGTAACTCATTACAAGTAATGCGAGTTACGTAATCAGATGACTTTTTTCAAGTAACTAGTAAAGTAACGCATTACTTTTTTAATTTACAAGAAAATATCTGAGTTACTTTTTCGAAAAAGTAATGCCACTTACTTTTTCCCATTTATTGACTGACAACTCTCCTGTCCCCATATTGGGAGAAATCGGGAGTACAGAGGAGTTGTGTGCGCTGTGTGAACATGATGTTACTGTAGTTCTAGACTAAATGTGAATGTGCATTCATTCATCCCACTCACAAAAAACAGATTTAGTATTCATCAAAATGAATTAAAACAGTGAAATGCAAACTCAGAATATGACGCAAACCTGCAATAATTAAATATGTTAAATAACACAAATGTCTCTAACTAATCCCATTTTATTAACCAATGTCTTTGCTGCTGACCTTTCATGATCCAGTTCAACCATACTAATAGGCAAAAATGACTTTTGACAATTGTGCTTTGTTTTTTTATTGCTGAAGAGTGTTTCTTCTCCTGCGTTCTACTGTACAGACATGAATTTACTTTTGCTTCAGCCTGAGGTTTATTCATTATACTTTTTGGTGTGAAAGGGCTTTTATATTTGCTATAAATAGAACTTCTTATATTAAAAACAATCAAGCCCTGCTCATATTTAAAAAGTAACGCGAAAGTAACGCAAAAGTAATACAACGCATTACTTTCCATAAAAAGTAACTAAGTAACGTAATTAGTTACTTTTTTTAGGGAGTAACGCAATATTGTAATGCATTACTTTTAAAAGTAACTTTCCCCAACACTGTGCTGCGGTATAGATGTACAGCACTGTAAGCAATGTCTGTTTCTAACAACTGCAGACTCTACTGATTGTTTATGTGATGTCTTAAATATATTTTCAACTCAAATCCAAGGTCACTAATGAAGTACATATGATTTCTTTTTTATTAATTGATCTCCTATTAATGGCTATTGCATAGACTATTGAACACCGTATAATAGATTGCACAAAATAGACGCTTTAAGCAGGCACTTAGCAGTATATTACATTCCATCCCTAATCTGGCAACCAGTGTAATCGACCCTACAAGTGATAGCACGCGCGGTCATGTCACGTGATGAGGATCACACGATTCAGCGTGACAGCAAGCGCAAAAGCAATCGAAGTGTTGAATGAGTGAAATACGACTTTCAGTCCACCTCAAGTCAGGAGTGCGAGCTGTATGGTCGTTGATAGACTTATTTTCTAATCATGAAACTGTTTAACTACTTACTGAAAGAGGTCACGCACAAAATCGAACATTATTCAAGGTTCTCGCCCTCACCGATGTCAATCAAGCAATTTCTGGATTTTGGTGAGTAATGAAATTTTGTGATAAAGAACCGCTACTGATGCAACAGATGGTATTTTATTCATGTACAATTTTCTCGTGCTGAACCTGCCTTCAGTGATTTCTATTATGTCTTATGTTGAACATTTTGTTTTTTATCTCACCACATATTCCTTGTGATTAAATAAACACGTCTATATTTATACTATATATCAACCTTGAATGTTAAGGTCAAGTGAAAGCTAAAGCTCTGTTGGCACAGCACTGCCATCAACTGAATAAAAATAGACTCTCCATTACATATCACCATGGCATAACTTAATGAACTTGGTCCAGTTTTGCAAAGCATAATACGTGCTTTTGGTGTGAATAAATGCATTATTACACAACTTATGTAACTCAAAAGAGTCCCATGTGTGGTTCTTTAATGCATAATGTCTAACATACAGTACCAGTCAAAAGTTTGGGAAGATAAAAAATATATCACCTGAATTACCTATAAAAAGCTGAATATATATTTAAATAGCCTATATAATTGTTATATCCACATTTACTTTTTTCATGGATGGTTAGTGGGTGTATAACTGTTACATTAAGATTTTTTGTCACTACATAATTCCCCATTTTTGTTATTTCACTTTAATGACTTCATTATTATTCTAAAATATGGAAAGTAATAATAATAATACTTTGACTGGTAGTGTGTATAATATATACTATTTCAGGTGTAACATTCCTTTTTAGTGCTCTTGATTGATAATTCTTTTGATAATCTTGATTGATAATCTTTTGCAGTATACAATAGTTGTAATTCTGCTGTAGAAGTGCACACTCATGCATACATATAGACTCAACATCGGAAAACAAAGAGTAACTTGTTCTTGCCTCTTGTTTAACCAGGCAGGGAAAATGCATGTGAAAAAACCTCCTACATTTTTCTGAGGAAAGAACTGGCAGTGAGGTTGGCCAATACGATGAGGGAAGTCACCGTGTTACCCGCCAATCTTCAGAGCCAGCCATCCGTCAAACTGGTCGAGTCCTGGTGAGGAAGTCAGGTGTGATGATGAGTGTGAGCTGTGAGTAAACTGTGACTGGGTTTGGTGTAAAGAAGAAGAAATGTGTTTTGAAGAAATGTGTGCATACAAAGAACATGTAGCAGAATGTAAATGTAATAAAGCTTAAAGGAGTTATATAATGCGATTTCAATTTTTCCTTTCTCTTTGGAGTGTTACAAGCTCTTGGTGCATAAAGAAGATCTGTAAAGTTGCAAAGACTAAAGTCTCAAATCCAAAGAGATATTCTTTATAAAAGTTAAGAGTCAGCCACACCTACCTAAAACTGCTCGTTCTAACACGCCCCCACATACCTACGTCACTATGTGGGAAGATTTGCATAACGCCGCCCAAATGTTCACGCAAAGAAAGAAGGCGTAACTTTTATTCTCACTGTAGTTTTGTTGTTTCCGCCGCAATGTCGAAAAGACGCTGTGTGCTTTGTTGTAAAAGCGAAACTACTTTGTTTGGTCTTCCAAAAGAGGACAATATCTGCTTCGTCATGCCTGGAGCTGATCAGTGCTGGTCGCTGAGGAAATACTACAAGTTTGCGCTGTGGATCGCCGGATCGGCTTTCACCGCGGCGGAAGCGGAGTCCAGGCCGGAGTCGTCACATGTCCTTCCGGACGCTCCTTCGTTGAAATCGCCTGCCGCGCCGTTCTCAAGCACGCGCCGTTCTCAAGCACGCGCCTGTGCTCACTCTAACCCTCCCGCCGTTCCTCACTTTATCCCCCGGCCTCTGCTCACTGTAGGCCGCGGTGTGTGACGCTGTTTCGTTGTGAAAGTGAAACTACTTTGTTTGGCCTTCCAAAAATGGACACGACTAGAAATCAGTGGTTAAGTTGTATTTATAACACTGTTCCAGAACACTTCAACCCAAATATTCAGATGTGTGCATCACATTTTATGGAGGACTGTTTCCTGGAAGAGTAGATTACAATGCCGGCTGTTCTGACTCAAAGACTGTAAGTACGTCTTTTATATTTAAAGAGTTTTTATATTTGATATATTTAAAGCAAGTTTTGCACTCAAACTTCGCTCAAACTGCGCCCAAACCTTTTGAGTGCCATCAGGGCATGGTGCCGAAGATGCATACCGATTTTCGTAATAACAAAGTCTAAGCGTTCTTAAAATATTGCATTTTTCTGACAAAATTCTAAATGGCCAACGCCCAAAATGGCTGACACAAAAAAGAAGCTATAAGCAAAAATCTGCATTTTTTTATCTCCTGACCACTAGGGGGCATTGCGCCGAAACACTGCAGGTAGTCTCAGGTCATGCTTGTTATAACAGACACCAAGTTTGGTCTCAATACGCCAAACCATTGCGGAGATATAGCCTCACATCCATTTTTACGTGCTTTTCGTAGAATTCCTTTGTGCGTTATTCGAGAACGGTGGGACGAATCAACTTGATTTCCATAACTTTTTGCCAGCATGGTTTGAAGATGATCTGAGCCAATTTTGGTGAGAATCAGACAAACCGTCTAGGACGAGTTCGAAAAAGTAGGTTTTTACGAACAATTAAAAATAGCGAAAAAACTAAACCTTGCAATTTTTTAATTTTGGTGTTCATTCGACTCAGCATGAACCAAGGATTCAGAGGAAAAAAATAATTTTCATTTTGTGCCTTATGGTTCAAAAGTTATTAGCATAAAGAAATTGCAAATTTGGACAAGTAGTGGCGCTAGAGAGTTGGAGTTAGAGACTCCAAACTTGCTGTGGTTAATGTTGAGCATGTCCTCTATCAGTGTGCCAAATTTCACAACTTTCCCGCAAGCGGTTCTATGGGCTGCCATTGACTTTCTGCGGAAGAAGAAAAATGACGCTAACGGATACAATAGGTGCCACTGCACCTTTGGTGCTTGGCCCCTAATAATTCAATGTAGTCAATTGCAGTGGTGCCCAAAATTATTAAAACATTAGTATTCTTACCAGCTATAAAAATGGGTTTAAGTCAGTTTTTTTCTGTCTTTTGCTGTAGTGTGTCAGTAGGAAATATCCAAACATTCATTTTGCCATTAATTGTAATGATCCAGTGAGATTGTTGTTTGCACAAGGAGTCTGACAACAGCCAGTGCTCCACACAGAGATCTGATCTCATCATCATCCAGTCTGTCTGGAATGACATGAAGAAACAGAACTAACTGAGACTAAATCCAGAAGAACTGTGGCAACGTCTCAGAGATGCTTCTAGAAACCTACCTGCAAAGCTACTGGACTGTTTTTAGGCACTTGTGTAAAAATGCTGTAAAATGAGGATGCTGTCAAAAATAATGTCATAAATAGATTTTCTTTATCAATTAACTTCTATTAACTAAATTAAATCAACATTTGGTGTGACCATAGCATGTCCCCTGGCCACAGCGAGTTGGCAAAAATTCCACTAAATTGACAAAAATGCCCCTGCACAAACAAATTAAACCTATTACGACTGTTGCTAACAAAATGAAAATGAATAGAAAGTGTCGATTGCGGCATTAAATTAAGATCTGCTCATGTTGCACCGTATTTCATTTTAGGAGTTTTTACAGTGTTGCGCATTATAACCAATCACACACGATTCTGTTGAGTTTAGGAATGCAATGGCCAATCAGAGGCGTTCAGATGAGTCATCGCTGAAACTCATCAGTTTTGAGTGCGCACTTGTTCGCTGACTGCAGGACGCGCAGATTTATGTAGCCTACAATGTAAGTAAGAGATTTATTTCACAGTGTAGAGAGCTTAAGTGATTATAATGATGTTTTTTGTTTTTTTGAGAGTGCTTAAACTTGCGATAGATCAAAGTTAGTGATAATGTCACCTTCTGTATAATAATTTTTTTGTTGTTTGAATAACCTTGGAAAGGAAACGTTTTATAATTATGAATTTCTAATGTTTTTTTATTGAATTGTAATCACATTAAATACAAATTCAGTCCCATTAAACATATTTTATTAGCCTACGTGTCACCCATGTCTGGTTCTTGCCTAAAAAGACAGGTTTATGATGTTTGTAGTTAATAGATTTGGCTGCTTTTAGTCTTACCCTGGAGTTGGTTCACCCTCCGCCTATGGGTGTGACCATCCTTTGCGTTTAAAGAAGCTTTTGCCCTAGGTGCATTTAGGTGCGCATAGTTTTTCAGGTAGCTTTGCAAGTAGGTCTCTTGAAGCATCTTGGAGACGTTGCCACAGTACTTCTGGATATAGTCTGTCTCAGTTAGTTCTGTTTCTTCATGTCATTCCAGACAGACTGGATGATGATGAGATCAGATCTCTGTGTGGAGCACTAGCTGTTGTCAGACTACTTGTGCAAACAAAAATCTCACCGGATTATATTATTATTATTATTGTAGATTATATAGATTGTATTATTACAGTTAATAGCAAAATGAATGTTTGGAAATGTAAACTGATATTTCCTACTGGCACTACAGCAAAAGATAGAAATAACTGATTTAAAACCATTTTTAGCTGGTGAAAATACTAGTGTTCTAATCATTTTGGCCACCGGTGTATCTAGATGTTTAGTGCATACTGTCAAAGTCCCTTTCTATATTGTTTGATACTGTGCAGAGTATACATACTGTAAACTGATGAAATAGTAAAAGTATGGCATTAATCAGAATGCTAATGCCAACATGCTGTGTTGAATGCCACGTGCAGTGTTTAGATTTAAAAATTAATTCGCATTCGCCAACTAGTGGTTCTAAGAGGAATAACAGAATAGCCATAGTTAGCACGGAAGTTAAAGATTAACGTTTTGTATGTTATATAATACAAAACTTTAATATTTTGTAACTTTTTTAAATACATATCTTTCTGTGGTATCAGGTACAGCCAGAGCTTTGAAGAGCTGTTAGAGTACGAGACAAGAAGTCCGGAGGATCCCCGCACCCTTTATGAGTGAGTCTGCAACCTTTGCAAACACTGTTCTGTTTTTCAACAAATACAATTTTGCCAGGGAAAGTCTAAAATAATTTTATTTTCTTTTGCTTGAAGGGATGAGCATTAAAGGAATAATTCACCCAAAAAAGAAAATGTGCTTCCCCTCAGGCCCTCCAAGATGTAGATTAGTTTGTTTCCTCATCGGAACAGCCTTGTTAAGTGAAGAGCTGCATGTTTCTTGGACGGACTGAGGGTTTGTACATTTTCAGCCAATTTTCGTTTTTGGGTGAACTATTCCCTTATACATGGTAATTTGAACAGAAAATGCATGTTTGTTCTATTACTTTTACCCAAATGCTCTTTTACCCCAGAACAACTTATTATTGTGGGCTTCAGCTTCCTAGAGATCCTGATTAAGATTCAGAATAGGCACAATGACGTGGTGCCCACTATGGCCCAGGGTGTCATCGAATACAAAGAGAAGTTTGGTTTTGACCCCTTCATCAGCAGCAATGTGCAGTACTTTCTTGACCGCTTCTACACCAACCGCATATCTTTCCGCATGCTCATCAACCAGCACAGTGGGTGACATCACATTCATGTTGGATAAATGTTAAGGAATTAAATCTGATGGAAGGAATGTCTTCATATCGTTTAGAACTGGGGTCTAAGCAGCTCTCCATTCTGTTGCAGCTCTTCTGTTTGGTGACACCGCTTGTCTTGCGCAACCAAAACACATCGGAAGCATCGACCCAGCATGCGACGTTGCTGAGGTGGTGAGAGGTGAGATAAAGATACATGCACAGATACATCAAATATAAACATGGTTCTGAAGATTCTGATCTCTTATCTCAGATGCATATGAGACAGCAAAGATGCTCTGTGAGCAGTACTACATGACAGCTCCTGAACTGAAGATCGAGGAACTCAACTGTGAGACTTGTCCTTAATAACATATATCAAAATTATACTTTCTTTTAATCTATCTGTGCCTTCCTATCTTGTTTCACTCTATCTGCTAGCTAAAGCTCCAAAGAAGCCTATACAGGTGGTCTATGTGCCCTCTCATCTTTTCCACATGCTGTTTGAGCTCTTCAAGGCAAGAAAAATAGACAGTTGGCTAATTTAAAAGGAGAAAGAAGACCGGGTAACACTTTACAATAAGGTTCAATTCGTTAGCATTAATTTATGCGTCAGATACAAACAATGAAGAAATTAAACAACAACAAACAACTTTTTTTTAAATTTATTTATTCAAATATTTTGTACTCAAATTTTTTCAAGTGTACTTTCATCAAAAGGAGGCCAGTATGAATATAATTAATAATCATCAGGATTGTTATATTAAACTAAAACTAAAATGTACCATACTAAACCATAAAAAGTTGTTTAAAATAAATAAATGTTAACTGAAATAAAATATTAAAATAAAAACTTTATTTCAGCTAGTTACATACATTTTTTTTATTTTATGCTAACTTTATGTACTAAAATAACTAACACTAAAACAGAAATAAAAATGAATTAAAACTATATTGTCACGAGGAGTCAACTTCACCAGAAAGACTTTAATAATCAAAACAAACTAAAAGGAATACAGGGCAGGCACAACACAGGAACTGGGAGACATACTGAATGACGTAAGACCTCTCAGGACGGAACGAGGAAGCCAGGAACAGAACACTCTTTAAATTCCCAACTGAACGAGGGTATAACGAGACACACCTGGAATCAATGAAACACAATGGGAACAGGAACAGGAAGAACCAAATATGGGCACAGAGAAACACGGGGAAAACTAGGACATGGAGCACGTGGGGGAGGAAAACAAACACAAAACAGTCCATGGGCGTGACATATATAGACATTAAAAAACTAATGAAAATGACAAACACAAAAAAATACTATTTTTTAATTAAAATCAAAACAGAAAATATAAAAAAACGAATTCAAATTATTAGTAAAAACTGTAATAGTGAATAAATGATACTAAAAACACTGATAATCATTCTTAATACATAACATAACTTATATTAATTTATTATTTAAATACAAATATTAGTATATGTAGAAATGACCGTCAACTTAGATAATAGTAAATACTATAAAAGTATTTTTCATTGGTAGTTCATTGTATCTGAAGTTAAAAGGATAGTTCACCCAAAAATGGAAATGTATACAGGTTTGGAATGACATGAGGGTGAGTAAATGATGACAATATTTTCATTTTTGGGTGAACTATTCCTTTAACGAATTGAACCAAAAGTGTCACCAAAATTTTGTTCATATTTTTAGGTGATATTTAAAGTGGAACGAAATGAACTGTTTCTCAAATGATGTTTTAGGTGGACATCTGTCAGCTATTTTCTTGCTTTTACTAACTATACATCTTCTGAGTAAGTTATATAATGTGTACATGTACAGAATTCCATGCGGGCAACAGTGGAGCTCTATGAAAACAGCAGTGAGGGACTTCCTCCAGTGAAAGCAATGGTTACTCTGGGAAAAGAGGATCTCTCAATAAAGGTTCCACACAAGACTATTTAGCAAAAACATGAATAGTTATGGCGATTTCAAAAGCTCATAGTAACACCTGCACTTTATTAATTTGATGTTTATGTGCGTTCCTAGATTAGTGACAAAGGTGGCGGTGTCCCCTTAAGAAAGATCGATCGTCTCTTCAATTACATGTATTCCACTGCTCCAACACCACGTCTGGATCCTTCACAAACTGCTGTCCCACTGGTAACTACCCATCAGACAGCACAAGTCTGTGTTAGTATACGTAGATTCATGCAGCCTGTTTATATTGTCCCTGCAGGCTGGTTTTGGCTATGGACTACCAATCACTAGACTCTATGCACGCTACTTTCAGGGAGACTTGAGCCTGTACTCGATTGAAGGGTTTGGGACAGATGCAGTAATTCATCTTAAGGTATTTGCATTGCCGTTTTTATCTGTGAGACACTTAGATGAGAGTGAGTAATACCATTAGCTTCGACTAGAAATGGTTTTCTTCCCACTCTCTCCAGGCTCTTTCTAGTGAGTCTTTTGAGCGTCTTCCAGTCTTCAATAAGTCAGCATGGCGACATTATCAGACAGGTCCTGAGGCTGATGACTGGAGTAACCCGAGCAGCGACCCACGAGATGCATCCACATATAAAGCCAACAGATGACTTTACTATACCTACTACAGTAATAGTGATGGAATTACAGCAGCCAAGCATTTACAGAACACTGCCAGATAAGGAACATTTATTCTAGGCCTTTATAGGCCATTTCGAACTGTCTCAAAATAATAGTTTTACATTAGTGAGAGTGTGGAACATGTTGGAAGAATGTTACGTGGAGTAACATTAATACAGTAGCTTGTTAGTACTGTATGATGTACCATGTGGCATTTTTTAAAATTAGATTCTGTATGCTAAATTTATTTTTTGGTGTTGGGGGAACTTTTTAAGTTTTTGGGTCAGTAAGACTTTTATTGATTTTTATTGATTTATTTTAAAAAGGACACATTAAATTGATCAAAATGATCAGTAAAGACACAGATAATGTTAGAAAAGTTTTCTAATAAATGCTTTGCATGAAAATGCAGTCTTGGGCAGAAGAGACATCTTTCAAAAAAACCTTCGTAACCCCAAATTTTGAATTGACGAGTAAATTATTATGAAATTAGATTTACTATGAAATACTTTTCAAGTATTTAGACAGATCAATGTAACAACAGCGCATGGTTTTTAGTTTCAGTTTCCACCCAGTTTTTTCGGTCAGATATTTTCATTTCAGTGCATTTCTAAATTCTTCTATCAGAAGCACTGATAGCACTTTAAGGTGAGTTTTGGATCCAGTTTAAGCACAATGGTATTATGGATTAAAGTCCATTTGTAATAGAATGTGACTCATGACTGGAATAATATTTCAATAACATTGTGTTGCATGTGTGTATTGAGAGCATTCCTTTCAATATAGGCATTGATAATGTAGTTTTTTTTTTACTAGTTTCAAAATATTCCTATATTTGTATTGTACATGTCATTGTCAGTATCCATCCATCAGTATGGAAACTGTCAAGAAACATACTAGCATATTATTAAATATGTAATTAGTATTTTCTATGTTCCATATGTGATTGTATCATGTTGTATTTCACAATATGCTTCTCAGCTCATGTTATATTTAACCTAATCAGTTTATTAAAACAGTCTAATACATTAGGTCAATGGTACACCCTTAATTTCAATCAAAATACATAGTGTTTAATAAAATACTCTCAAGTATGTTTATTTGCTCACAACAATGACAATTACTATAACAATAACTATTAAGTTTTAATAATCTTTCTAATTCTATGAGCATAGTTCCCATCACAGCCATAACAATAACAATAGAGAAAGCAGTGCACACTTATAATAAACAGAAAGTTGTCACACGTTGGTGTGAAATATAGTTAGCGATATTTTTCTTTTTTTGGTGTGAACAGGCCTTTAAGTCGAAAGAAAAGTTATGAAGTGTTCAGTTCTGTGTTTTGTGGGAAATAAAAATTTCTTCTATAGAATTATAACGTCAGTTTGGACTTTGAGCAGCATGCATTTGTAGATCTGTATTATGCATAAAATACAGAAAATTAAACGTAAGGGTGTCTACATTTAAGGGCATCTACATTTCCCCTTCATCACCCTCACTGCTGCTGACAAAGGCTCCTTTAGGCGGTGGTGAATGGAAGCGTAGCAGGGGCCAGTGGGTGACGGGCAATGTAGAGCGTCCTCTGGTGGGACTGGAGCTTGGCGATGTTCTTGGGGACTGATAGGGAGACAGAGCCTGGAGAACACGGCCACTCCTCTCCTGGATCATGTGCTACAGAACATAAAAGAACATTAATTTGAATTGCGAAATAACACGTGTAATGCCTCAGTTTTGGTTAATGTCCTTCATTTACCCAGGCTTTATCTGGACCAAACAACTCTAGGAAGTTTCCGATGAACTCGTGGCTCTTCTCTTCGACACGGTGCACTAAATGTTTGGACTTCTCCTCCACCGTTCTCACCGTCTCCTTCATTCTGTCCACCTGCTCTTGTAGACGATACTTCTTCTCCTGTCAGTAAAAACAGCTAGTTCACCTAAAGATGTAAATGATGTCTTAATTTCCTCTTCCTCGTGTCATACCAGAGCCATTGTTTTTTTGTTTCGTTTTTTTGGAATGTCCTGGCAACTCTTCTCTGTATCATACAACCAAATGGGAGCTGGGGATGTGCTCCAAACTACCATACACTCTTAAAAATAAAGGTTCTTTATTGGCATCTATGGTTCCATGAAGAATCTTTGACATCAATTGAAACTTTTCAGTGGACAAAAGGTGTTCTTTATTGTGTTATAGTATTCACTGAAAGGTTCTTTTGGGAACCCGAAAATAAAGCAATAAGCTCCAAGCAGCCGTGGTTTACAGTGAATTTATAACAGCTAAGGGGCGTTGTTAGGCACGACTCGAGTGCCTACAACCCCCTTAGCTGTTATAAATTCACTGTAAACCACGGCTTCACGGGGTTTATTGCTTTTATAAAACGGTTATTCCATATACGTAGTAAGGTTTCACAAAATAAAACAGAGCAAATAAAGTGTAATGATATTAATAAAAACATTATTCTTCAGCCAAACAATGTAGTTCCTCAGAAACGTGGTTGCCGAGCAACACACAAATGTAAATATGTATGTTTGTAGAGTAATTTACAACAGCTTCGAACTTGGCTCAACCAATCAGAATCGAGGACCGGAACTATCCATTTTATAATGGTTATTTTATAGTATCACTGCAAAAATCCTCACTGTTGCGATTTCTGTAAATTACACAGTATTTAACTGTAATATGAACTGTACTTTACTGTAAAACAGTTATACAGTACGTTACTGTATTTTAAAGTTGCATTATGGGAAATATTCTCTTGGCGCCATTAAAATACAGTATTTTTCATTTACTGTAAATCCAAATACAGTAAAAAAAAATGAGCGCGAATCCTGACCAATGACAGAAAGGCTTTTTTCTACTTGGAGAAAGAAGAAGAAGAAGAAGAAGAAAAGGAAGACGCACACACCTCGCAGCTGCAAATGTATGTACAATATTCCTGCTTTTTCGTTACATGTTTTATGTCAGTGTAATTTTAGGGGTTATTTGTTGGTTTAATTAAAAGCAAAATAATAATAATAAAACGCTGACATTGCACGACGCGCAGTTTCCTCACGGTGTTCGTTGGTAGAGAGCGGAAACATAAACAGGTCTCTGTCTTCGTTTCGACCACGTCGGCAGCAGGTGAGTTTTTATGTGAACTTGTATGAAATTTTTGGCTAACAAACTGAGCTTTTAATGGTACAGCTGTGTAATCGCTTGGCGCTACCCATATATGAGTGTATAAATGTACAGCATGCATTTACTGTTAGCGTAAAACCCGCAATGTTCGTCTGCAAACACCGTGGCGTCCCTTTAGAGACATTATATGCATTTATTAATCATGCCAAAGCGCGAACTTCAGGTTTTCGTGTATGCATGCACGTTCTTATAGCCTCTCCGCACTTCACTTCAGTCGCACACGTAACGTTACCGCAAACACAGAAAGCCCGCAAAAATAGTGAATAGATCTGAACAACACAATCTGAATTCTAGATGCGCCGTGGAAGG
Source organism: Sinocyclocheilus grahami (assembly GCF_001515645.1). Classification (NCBI taxonomy): domain Eukaryota; kingdom Metazoa; phylum Chordata; class Actinopteri; order Cypriniformes; family Cyprinidae; genus Sinocyclocheilus; species Sinocyclocheilus grahami. The sequence goes on from NW_015505303.1 coordinate 2,129,703, forward strand.
CTGTAAGTTACAGTCGTGTCGACTATTCTCCAGCCTTTGTGAACACCTAAGATGACACATTCGAGATGGTAAAACAAACACACGGAATGTCCAGTTAGTATCAGTAACTAGTATTTTAGAGTGACGTAATCATTTTCAGCACACCTTAGTAGAAAGCATAAATGTGATTTTGAGAAATCTGTGTCGATAATAACGTTACTGCGCTTTCTGCTGCTGTGCCAGATGTGAATAATGTTACTGATGCAGCTGTCCTGTTGTTGATGGATGGCCCACTTAAAAGAATGATTGCTATAACTGACACTTTGAAAAACTGTGTGGTTTGTGTGTGTGTGTAGGTCACAACAACTCTGGCAGAAATAAAGACCAGGCTTGACTTCTACTCCAAGGCTGATCATGCTTGGTAAGATCTTTTAGTACATGATTTAGTGATGTTAAAGGGATGATTTAAAAAAAATATGCATTTAGTCACACTTTATTCATGGCTCTATGTTTAAGTTTCTACCTAACATCTCCTCAAATAAGTTTCGAATAACAAGGGTAAGTAAATGATGATAGAATTGTTATTTTTGGGTGAACTATCTCTTTGAACTAATCAGAAAGGCTCCAACATCGACATATTTTTACTGACACCAAAATAAAATGTGAAATGTTTTTCAAAGCTATAAATAACACCATTAAAAATAACATGAACACGATAAATTATTATTATTTTTTTTTGGAGATTAAATTCTACACAGCAAAAAATGGATGCTGGCGATCGAAGGCAGTCTTCTTTCCTGTGATTGACCTACCAGATATGTCCTCTGCATTTGCTGTTCTCTTTGGTTGCTATTATGTGCATAACATCATGTACCAAGTGGAAGCAGCCACTACTTTGGAGTTTATTCAGATGTAAGTACATCTTGCAGTATGCTGTAATGTTAAGTAACATTTAAGGGAAAAAGATGAATGAAAGCCATATACATCAGGGATGACATGAGGGTGAGTAAGTGATGAGAGAATTTGCATTTCTGAGTGAACAATCCCTTAAATGGGATAGTCCACCCAAAAATGAAAACTGTCATAATTTACTCACCCTCATGTCGTTCCAAACCTGTATGCACTTCTTTCTTCTGTTTTACACAAAATAAGATATTTTGAAGAATGCTGGTGACCAAACAGTTTCGGTTCCCATTGACTTTCATTGTATTTTTTTGTCGATATAATGGAAGTCCACAGGAACCGAAACACCAAAACAGGTCAACAACATTCTACAAAATATCTTCTTTTGTGTTCCACAGAAGAAGGAAATGCATACCGGTTTGGAACGACATGAGGGTGAATAAAGGATGACAGAATTTTCATTTTTCAGTGAACTATCCCTTTTTAAGGGATTGTTCACTTAAAAATGCTAATTTTCTCATCACTTACTCACCCTCATGCCATCCCTGATGTATATGGCTTTCATTCTTCTGTGGAACACAGAGATTTAAAAAAAAAAAAAATCCATCTCTGTAAGTCCATGTAATGCAAGTGGATAGGTCCCTCAAAGTTGACATTTTAAAAACCACACAAAGAAAGCACAACACTAATCTATGTGACCCCAGTGGATGAATCAATGTCTTTTGAAGCAAAACTATAAATATGTGTGAGAAAAATACTAATATTTTAAACATTTCAAATTATAAACCATTGCTTCCGGCCAACTGTCACACATGAGTTCATGAGTTTACGCTTGACATAAATATCAGCACATTGTGAAGCCTGACAAGCTTGTTGTGAATCTCGGCTGAGAAGTGATGAGAACGCACATAGGACCGTCACTTCTTGCATGAGTTTCACAATGTGCTTATATCATGTCAAATTAACATAAGTAAACATTTTATAAACTTATTAAACTTTATAAACAGATTAAAGTGCAAAAGAATTATAAAGAACAATAGGTAACACTTTACAATAAAGACTCATTAGTTAACCTTATAGTAGACCGGTAAATAGATTGGGGAGATAGACCAGTTGAGAGGGGCAGTGTTTGAAATTTTAACCAGTTGATGGAAAAGTATTCTTAAAGTTTATTCTAAAAATCAGCTAAAAGACTGGTTGCCTGGATAGACAAAAATTAAGACAGAATATAAATTTTCATTTGTGTTCTAAAAATGAATCAGTTTTATGGGTTTTTAACAACATACGATTTTAATTTTGGCTGAATTAATGCTTTAAAAAATCTTTACAAAGAATGGTCTAATTAATTATTTCTTTTATGTGAAGGTTCTTTGCGAGGATCAATCCTGTCAACAGCAGGATTGCCCTGCAAAATTCCAGATCAGCAAAAGAAGTGGGAAGATGGTGCAAAGGAGAAACTCTGGCCTGAACCCTCATGTGTCCTCCTTTATTAAGGAGTTTGTGTATTTCAGCTGGCAGCTTTGAAAAAAATAGTCAATGTTTTTTGTGTAACAAAAGTTTGAGTTCTTTTTGAAGATTCACTATCGTCACTATTCACTATTATCATAATATGTTGTGCTTAGGATAAATAATAAAAAAAAAGACTATAATAGTTAGAATAGTATGTAATGTATATAATAGTTTATAACAATGTTTTGTTCGAGTCGTAACTGAATCTGTGAAAATATTAAAATGTTATTGCAAGGATTACAATTGAACAATTAAAAAAATAAAAAGTTATACAGTTGTCATTGCTTATTTTCAGTTAAATTATATATATTGTTTTCTTGTATTTTAATGTTACTGGAGAAAATACCATAAAATTACCGTATATTTTACAGTAAAAACTGTAAAAGTACAGTACACATACTGTAAATACATTTACAGCAAGTTAAATGGTACTGTAAATATTAATACAGTATTTTTACTGTAAGTTTAATTTACAGTAAGTTACTAGTGAACTGCTGCCAGTAAGTTACTGTAATTTCTACAGGAAATTTTTAATAGTGCTCTTTTGGAACCTTTATTTTTAAGAGTGTAACAGTAGTTAATGCCATTTTCATTATATTCCAAGCCTTTTGAAGCCATACAGTTTCTTTCTTACTTTGATGAAGCCAACGTTGAGTTCCCGTGCTGTGTATCCTCTCTGCAGGTTACGTCTGACGTAGACGTCGTAGTTTCGAACAATACGTGTGATGAGATCAGAGGTAGAGATCCCCTCCGTTCTTTGAGTAGCCACAAACATTCCTTACAAACAGAAATTCATATTTATAACTGAGTCTTTGACTCTGTTCTATAAATGTACACTTTGGATGCTATCAAAGTCTTTACCTGCTTCTTTGATATGTTTATAGACGTTTTCTGATCCAGCAGAGGTGTATGGGATATCATCATGTGCCACAAAGTCAATCTGAGGACAACAGGAAAATAAATAAACAGGTATGACACCATGACACAGGGATCCCACACTTTTTGCAGTGATCCCTTTAGTCATTTTTGGTTACTGGATGAGCTTCTCCATGGGCCTAACCCTCCTTTTTCTCTGCAAATTAATTTTGATATGAGCTGTACTATTTTCTATAATGTAATTTGCAATTTTTGATTGTTTTGCAAGTTTATAGCAGTAAATATTAATTAAAAAACAAAATAAAATATAATTTTTTAAAATTATGCTCAATGTGTAACAGGGAGGGTTATTATTTTTAACTAAAGTGAAAGCCATAAAAACATCTTCATTACATGAAATGAAATAAGCATTTAATAGTAGAAATAAACTTAAAATAGTTACTTTTTTTCAGCTAGATGCCAAGGTAACTTTTTTCATTTTTATTTAGTTTAATTACTAGTTTAAGTACTAAAATGACAAAAATGCTCAACAAAATTACTTTAACTAAAATTAAAATTAAAATAGAAAACAAACATGACAAAAATACACACAAAATGAAAACAGATAATCTAAAAATAAAAACTCTTAATATATCTATAAAAACTATAATATATCAGATACTAAAATAACACTGGTAACAGGGTTACAAATGTAGCCTAAATTAAGGTTTTACTCAGGAGTGGCTAGCTGCTATTTGAGACAAAATGTTGATTTGTAATTATTAAATTATTTAGTTGTCCTCTCATCATGCTGTAAAAAGAGTCCAAATTATGTTATTTCTTGGATGTCAACAAAATTACTTTAACTAAAATTAAAATTAAAATAGAAAACAAACATGACAAAAATACACACAAAATGAAAACAGATAATCTAAAAATAAAAACTCTTAATATATCTATAAAAACTATAATATATCAGATACTAAAATAACACTGGTAACAGGGTTACAAATGTAGCCTAAATTAAGGTTTTACTCAGGAGTGGCTAGCTGCTATTTGAGACAAAATGTTGATTTGTAATTATTAAATTATTTAGTCATCATGCTGTAAAAAGAGTCCAAATTATGTTATTTCTTGGATGTCAAAATTTTAAAGAATTTTAAATATAAAAGGGTTGCACACAAAATGGTTGTGGTTAAATAATAGATTTTATGTACTTAAAATTTGTATAAAATCTAATTCGAAGTTAATACTTTTATTCAGCAAGGATGCATTAAATTGATCAAAAGTGATGATAAAGACATTTATAATGTCACAAAAGATTTCTATTTCAAATCAATGCTGTTTTTCTGAACTTTCTATTCATCAAAGAAACCTGAAAAAATTCTACTCAGCTGTTTTCAACATAATAATAATAATAAGAAATGTTTTTGAGCAGCAAATCATAATATTACTGATTTCTGAAGGATCATGTGACTGGGGTTATTTAAAGGGGTCATATGATGCGATTTAAATTTTTTATTTCTCTTTGGAGTGTTACAAGCTCTTAGTGCATAAAGAAGATCTGTAAAGTTGCAAAGACTAAAGTCTCAAATCCATATTGTTGACGCTGCAGCCATGTCGTGAAGACGCTGTGTGCTTCATTGTGAAAGCGAAACTACTTTGTTAGGTCTTCCAAAAGAGGACGATATCCGCTTCGTCATGCCTAGAGCAGATCTGTGCTGGTCGCTGAGGGAATACATCAACTTTCACCGTGGACGAAGCGGAGTTCAGCCCAGGGTTGACACATGTGGTTGCCGCTCATTTGTTGGATCCGTCGTGCGCCCCGTTCTTGCAAATGTTCACGCAAAGAAAGAAGGCGTAACTTTTATTCTCACTGTAGTATTGTTGACGCTGCAGCCATGTCGTGAAGACGCTGTGTGCTTCATTGTGAAAGCGAAACTACTTTGTTAGGTCTTCCAAAAGAGGACGATATCCGCTTCGTCATGCCTAGAGCAGATCTGTGCTGGTCGCTGAGGGAATACATCAACTTTCACCGTGGACGAAGCGGAGTTCAGCCCAGGCTTGACACATGTGGTTGCCGCTCATTTGTTGGATCCGTCGTGCGCCCCGTTCTTGATTTTATGGAGGACTGTTTACTGATCCTGAGAGAGTAACGTTAGACTAAAATGCCAGCAGTTCTGACTCACAGTCTGTAAGTACGTTTTCAGTTAAAGGATTTGCCACTGATGATTCAAATGCGAGTTTTGGGCAGTGTAGAGTAGCACTTGTTGTTTGTCATTTCTCTGATCACAAATGTAGATAGAGTTTTATGTTTACGCGGCGCGATGCAATGCAACGCAACGCAACGCGTAAAAAGACAGTATAAGTCATTATAATCAGTAATTATGTCCCCACTGGATGCAACAAATGCACAGTATATGGAAAATAATGTGTTTTTTTTACTTTAAACTGCATAAACACATTTCATTACACCAAATACACAAAATAATGTTCTTTTTAGCAGCATCATATGACCCCTTTAAAAATCTTACTGTCCAAAAACCTTTGACTACTAGTGTATATGTGTGTGTAAATATATAAATATATATATATTACAATTAACTAAATATGAATTTACCTTGTCTTTTTCCAGGAATTCAGAAGTGAGGGTCCAGGGAGCGTCACGGACCACCTCGTCCACATAACGACAGTGTATAAGGGCTTCAAAGCGTTCATCCTCTGTCATCACTGTATAGCCTTTATACTTGTGTGTCAGGGCATCACTGCATACTGAAAGAGAGACACACAAGGTATGTAGCAGCCATCAGACATGGTTTAAAATAATGCCAAAAAAAAAAGACATGCATACACAACGGCTTTTTCAGATTTTGGACACTTTTGAAGGTGATGACATAGATGTGTATGTTTTGCTGCAAAACTGGACAAGAGTGTATGTGTGCCAGTGTGACTCACCGCCAACAATCAGTTGTGTGTTTGGGAACAAGTTCTTGGCCTGCATCAGAGCCCGGGCATGACCTGAATGGAAGAGGTCAAAGATTCCATCAGCATACACTCGTACGGGCCGATGAGCTGCACAAAACCAAAACAAACATACTTGCAATTTGAATTCACCAAATTCTTGGAGTTATACTTATCTGTTTCTCTTACCTGGAGTGCCACGGCGAGCCTGGGCTAAAGTCACTTTGTCATGTGGGGTGTCTGAGGCGCTGCCTGATTGTTTTGCAAAGATGGCTGGTTCTCTAAGAGCCTGTGAGAGAAATGTCTGTTATGATGCATAATAAGAAAATTATTGGCATAAAGAACATGTACTCTGTGCAAAACTGGTGTTTTGTGGAATAGAACAGGCGAAGCTGTCTGAATTGACAAAAATTAAAGTAATCAGATGTTTTAATGAAATGCTGTATAAAAATTTTATTGCAGAAGGTCCAATGAGTTTTTGGTACCTCCTTGAACGAAGTTGAAATGATTAATTGTTTTCTCAGTTGTCTTCTATCTGAAGTGTGATAAGAGACACTGAACATAAGCACTCTGTAAATATGCTGGTGTTCGATAAACATGCATGAATGAGTGTGTACATGAACTCCCAATAATCTATGATGTTGTAATTGCCCTTTGAACCATCAGCTGTTCAGGAGGGAAGCCCTCAGAGGGCCACAGATATAGACAGTAATTGCGCCACACCACTGCTTGATAACTCAAATGGTGGATATGAAGTATGAGTTGCATATAAAATAAATAATAATTGCCATGAGGAAGGCATTGGGCTTGGAATCTGTACCATGCACTCAGATAAGAAACTCCAGAGGTTACGTAAGAGAAATACCAATGATGGAAAGCCATGTGCTGTTCTTTTTGTTTCATATAATTTCCATCCTCAGTGTATTTTAAAGCATTGATTAAACAACTCTATATTATACTGATGCAAATCTTTGTCTGGATGGGTCTGTAGAGATATGCATATTTTTCAATTTCTTAATATAAAATCAACATATATCACTGTAGTTATATTTTTAAGTTACTTTTTAATAGTATATTCTTAATAGTTTTTCTTAATAGTAACTATTTTAGAAAGGGCAGGAAAGTCCATGATTCAGAGCCAAACAGACGCTGCACGGTCAAATTCTGAAATTATAAAATAGTTTGTTGTTCAAACTAAACTTAATTGGTGGCCGTTTGCGTTGCTGCTGTTGCTGTGTTTGAACCCCTCCTCGACCAGCACGACCATTAGCACGGGACCCATTTCGCCTCCTGTTCACCATGGTAGAGATTTTAGTTTACCGTCCCGTGCTTTTGGCTTTGCACTAGTTGCACTCGCCAGATGTGTTTCAAGCCTTTGCTTTTACTCCTGTACTGATAGCTGGCCAGTCATACTGACCCTTGTGACGAGGCAAAAGAGCAAAGGTTGTTTTTTCATGTTACTTAAATACTTTGTAGGCCCAATCAAATGTATTATTTAAAAAATATTGTATGCCATGTTCTTTCTATTTATCCTTGTGAAGACTAAATTGCCATGGGTTCCCTTCAGATTGTCCTAAGGGATTTTTTTTTTTTTTTACAAGTAATACAAAGTCTGGTTAACATAAATTGATAATACTTGGTTGTTTTGTTTTACAATGTAAACTGCACAACCTCACACCCCTTATGTAGTTACTTATTACAAACATATGTTTAAAAAAATAAACATAGCTGTGTTTGAACCCCTCCTCGACCAGCACGACCATTAGCACGGGACCCATTTCGCCTCCTGTTCACCATGGTAGAGATTTTAGTTTACCGTCCCGTGCTTTTGGCTTTGCACTAGTTGCACTCGCCAGATGTGTTTCAAGCCTTTGCTTTTACTCCTGTACTGATAGCTGGCCAGTCATACTGACCCTTGTGACGAGGCAAAAGAGCAAAGGTTGTTTTTTCATGTTACTTAAATACTTTGTAGGCCCAATCAAATGTATTATTTAAAAAATATTGTATGCCATGTTCTTTCTATTTATCCTTGTGAAGACTAAATTGCCATGGGTTCCCTTCAGATTGTCCTAAGGGATTTTTTTTTATTTTTTACAAGTAATACAAAGTCTGGTTAACATAAATTGATAATACTTGGTTGTTTTGTTTTACAATGTAAACTGCACAACCTCACACCCCTTATGTAGTTACTTATTACAAACATATGTTTTTGCCATGTTCTTTCTATTTATCCTTGTGAAGACTAAATTGCCATGGGTTCCCTTCAGATTGTCCTAAGGGATTTTTTTTTATTTTTTACAAGTAATACAAAGTCTGGTTAACATAAATTGATAATACTTGGTTGTTTTGTTTTACAATGTAAACTGCACAACCTCACACCCCTTATGTAGTTACTTATTACAAACATATGTTTAAAAAAATAAACATAACTGCTTCACATTTTGTGTTTTCAGTATTTTGTAGGTGTGTGTAATTCAAGTTGTAGAGCAAAATGTCCAAGTATTGTCAGTTGATATTTACCACAGACCTTGTTTTACTCATAAATTGAAAACCCCATAGGAAAATGGCTCTGACAAATAGGAAAATTAGTCTTTGGTTTTGATGTCATGGCTGCAGCACTATATTGAGCTCCAAATTTAACACATCCCCTGCCACTCCCGCTTCAAGAAATTACATAATTTTAAAATTGTGCATCTATTCTAATTAATCTATTGACCCACATTTTAGAGAGGGTTATCTTGATTAAAGCAGTCAAATAACCATGATCCCGACTGATGGGTTACTGCTGCTTGCATTGGCCTCTCAGTTCAGCCAAGCCCTGTTGAACTCCGAGTTAAATGCGGGCCCTATCAACTCATAAAATATTGATCAGGTAAAAGAGTAGAGTCATATGCAGATGCCCAATAAAAAAAAGCGTTATTCTTTGGAGCTAGAGTGGGAGGAGTGCAAAAGATTAAATCTGCCATTAATCAATGGTTCATGATAATGGTAATCAAACTCCTGCTGGATTAGTGTTTGTGGTTGGGTTGTGGGTAGTAATCCACAAGTTAGTAATAGCCTATATGTAAAACCTTATCCACTGGGCTGTGGTAGACCAGCTTTCATTAATCCCCCAGCAAGCTTGTTGAATGATTATTGTACTGATTTTGTATTTGTAATTAATTAGTTTACTGAAGAAATACATGTTGTAAATATTTGATGTACCTCCTAGTATCTTTCTTCACTGCAAAACTTTGATTTATAAGGATTTAATTCATGGTACAAACAAGGAAATATTTACATTTCCTTTTCCTTTTCCTTTTATTTGCCTAGCCCTGCCTGGATCATTGTTTTTTATATTGGTACATCTTGCAGTGCATGCGTTAAGTTGAGAAACCTGCCAAGCCTGTCAACTTTATTTTTTTTCGGTAAGCAATTACGTCAGTAAAATATGAGAAATATGAAGTGTTTTCACATTTTTGAGCAGGAGTCATTAAGGTGTGATCATTATTTTCCGGAGTTGTTCATTCAAAGTCAGTAGTTACCTGTGGAAGTATGCTTTACCATTTGGGGTTATTTTTTCTGGATTTTTGACTTCATTATGGAGCAGTTGGATGATTGGAATTTCACAGTGTCAAGGCTTCATTTAACCATGCTGAACCCAGGGACAAAAAGGTGATATTAACTTTTTGCTGTGAATGACTATTAGAAAGCTTTATATTGTTGACTTCTTTTGTAGTGTTGGTTGGCAATAACTTTTGTAATAACTTAAAATTTTGTAATAACTCCAATATTGTAACAACTTTAAACAGTAAGCCTACATAATTAACAATAATACACTGCACATAAAATATGATGTGACCTAAAAAGTAACCTAAAAATTGCTCACTTTATGCAAGTTTAAAAATGTATAAACGTTTTTGCATTGTAAGTCAATATATATAGCCAAGTGACATTTATTATAAAGAAAGACAGCACAAGAACACCTTCCAATCAAAACAATAAAAATATTCAGGTATAATTTTTAATTTGGTTTCAAATACTAAAACAATGGATATATTGTTCAAAATGTTTAGTCACTTAAGTGACTTACACAAAGTGTTCAAATACTTAAATACTTTAGTTTAATTATTTGGATATATAATACTGATCTGTCAAGCATTATGCGATATAATAATGTTTATTCATATTATTAATCATTGTTTTTATAATGTGTCAACATCTTGTGTATGTTGCTGCAAAATGTAATGTATTAATAACACATTAATTCATAGTTCTTATATATTTATGCATTTCATATAAACGTCTTATTTTTCCACCAATCAGAATGAATGTGTCGCACTACGTAATAAATCTCTATACATACTAACAATCGAGGGCTTGCGTTTAAAACGCAGCTAAGCTAATCGTATTGTTACGAAGATCAAATCTGCACAATCAAGAACAGCAACATACCTACAAGACATTTCAATGGTATGTAATCTAAAAATAAGTTTGCAATTACGTATATCTATCAAAGGTTTATAAACCTAAAAAGATTGCAGTGGCATAGATGTCTGACCGGAAGAATAAAATGCATGCTAGTCGCAACAAGAAAAGAACACAATTTAAAATAGTTTATCTTAATATTTATTATAAACTACTGTTTACACTGTAGTTTATAATACTGTTATAAATACAATTTAATTGAGTTTTCAAACATTTCACTCCAAAAAAAAAAAATTGTACAGAGGCTCTAGCAGTGCGTCATGCTAGCAAGTGACAAAGCAGTTTCATGATCAGTATCTTTCCTCTTCCCTGTATAATAACTAGTCTCTTTCATTAATTAGGATAAAGAGATTTTAAAAAGAGATTTTAACTTGCAACTTCATCTTTGAACAATGCAAATACACAAATGAAGTTGTTTGAAATGCAAACATGTTAACATCGCCGAACAGGCACTCAGTCTGATAAAGACTGGATTGCTCTTGACAGAGATATCTTTTGTTCTTCATATTTTTGGCATGAGGTTTTACATTAATTATATACATCATGATATTTTTTTTAAATTAGGGGAACACATGCTGCAATTTCTCCTGCTTGAAAGATGTTGGATTGTGTCCAACTGTTGTCGATACTTGCCAGCTTAAGGTAGTCAGGTCTATTCAAACCTTTCATTCATTAAACATCTTTAAAACGTTTTTATTTTGCTTGATATCCATTTTATTGTGTTTTAGTATCCTGTCCAGTGTGTGGACAACTGTGATGGTCGAGATGGACAAGTGGTGTTTGACAATTCTTTCCATTCCATCAGTCAACCAAACGTAAGTCATAACCTGAATTTGCTCAGTTGTATTATTTTGAGAGGTCATGCTCTATTGTGAATACAGCCATGGCTAAACAGTTTTGGAATGATATATCACATTATTAGCTTTATAATACTCACATGTCATATTATATTCACAGCATGGTTTCAAGTGCTTAAAAACTAACAAACACTGTATTTAAATTAAGTTAATATTGTTAGATGCTGTTGAAGTGTTAATGTGTAATGTGTTTTAGATTTCTATTCAATGCCTGGAGAATCCAGAGGGTGAAGATGGAATAGTGGTGTTTGAGTCAGAATCATTTCCCAATCATTTCCAATACACTCGTCAACCAAATGTATGTTATGATAATTCATTCAGCCTGATATTCTCAAATTTATCATAATTGGTTATTTGTAATGTATAATGCTGCTATGCTTTCATGTAATTTAAAGGATTTACAAGCTTGAGATTACAGTTAGTAGTAATAGTAAATGCTGTGGTCAGGGTAAAGTGTAAAAAAGTGATTGGCAACTATAAAACTGAAAGTTCGAATGAAATAAATACGGTTAGGAGCAGCTTAAGTGTTGTTTTTACATATTAAACCCAATGTAATGTCTTTCAGACTTCTGTTCAATGCCTGGAAAATCCAGAGGGTAAAGATGGAGTAGTGGTGATCGGCCGTGAATCATTTCCAATGCTCCTGTTGTTGCATCTCTCAAGTGGAAGACCTTGATAAAGATGCCTGATGCGTATTCATTTACATATGCCTGTAAAAAGTATTATTACTTGAACAAATGTATATGTGAATGAATCAGTATTTGTTTTTTATTAAAATATTTTTAAACAGCTTTTATATTTTTTATTTCTTTGTTCATAACTAGGGCTGGGCAACTTCTCCACTAGATGTCACCCTTATTTACCTTGCGCGATGTTACAACAGAAAGCCTGTCATTCATTCAGCGCTTATCATGGCCATACGCATGATTCGCAATGCTCAGGTGAAGCGCGATAGTAATACTATAAATCTGCGGAAGCATCTGATATCACGCATAAGGCGCCATGATTTCCGCAATGAATGAATGGCGGATGGCGCAGCGCACTGTTTTGTTTACTACACACATACTAAAGCGCGGATGACGCTCGCGGTGTTTTCAGCTTCTGCTGGCTCACTATATGATGATATGAACACGAATCAGCTGCTCTGAGAGTCACTTCATTAGCATTTTACCGTTTTCATTTGAGAAAACTACCGTCATATCACATACACATGCAGCTGCAAGTTCTTCACGGCAACCCGTCAAAATAAAAGTTTAGTTTAATGTTAACAAACTGTCAGAATATATTACTATTTAGCAGTCTTAAGAATCAATGTTACTACTGCTAATAAATATTAATAAATCTTTCTTTTTAAAGGAATAATCACATCTGTTTTCTTTATAATTTTAACAGTAAACCTCTGTTGTGCAGCACTTTGCTTGCCAAAAAAATAAAAGGGTTTAATTTTCATTTGATTAGGATAAATTAAATTAATGTTTTATGCCTTCATCTGATTACCAGAACAATTAAGAACATTTTATAGGGCCCTATTATTGTTTAAAAAATGA
>NW_015505303.1:2144021-2144528 GCF_001515645.1 Sinocyclocheilus grahami
CTTGTTTGCCCGGGGGGTGGGGTGGGGGGGGGGGGGGGGGGGGGGCTATAGTATCCAAGCTCTTGCGGCTATAGTATCCAAACTCCTGCAGCTGTAAGGTAAGACGCCAGTCCAGTATGTGCTGAAACGCTACTGTCAATCAAACTATCGTGGGAGGGGCCTCTCTGTGTGACATCACACAGACAGGCATCTGAGATTGGCTCGATTTGAGAAAGGGGTAAAGATTTTAGTAGATTAACAAAAAAACACTGGGTGGATTTGATCATTTTAGGGTGGTTGTGTACACACACTGCCAACACACATTTCAGTTCAAACAACTTGTAAAAGTGCATGTAGCATTATATGACCCCTTTAATTAGGATGAATAAAGATTAAAACGAGATTTTAACTTGCGACTTTAACTTTTTAAAGGGGTCATAGGATGCTACATGCACTTTTACAATAACTGAAATGTGTGTTGGTAGTGTGTGTACACAACCATCCTATAATGATAAAAATCCACCCAGT
>NW_015505303.1:2146722-2158499 GCF_001515645.1 Sinocyclocheilus grahami
CGACTAATATTAATTTTTTTTATTCACAATCTCCTCATCACAGGCGGGCACAGCACTCAATTCAGCATGTGTTCGTGTTTGTGTGTGTGGTCTGCGTCACTCATAGCACATGCCTATATATTGTGCGCTATATCGAAAAATGTTTCTATCGTTATCGAAGAGGGTGTACCGTCGATAAATATCAATACCGTTTTATCGCCAAGGCCTACGTGCACCCTTAGTTTTCTCTTTCTCTTCTCTAAAGCAGTGCAGCATGGCCTCGCCCCCTTTGCTGCCTTTTTGAGGCATTATCTGGGTTTGTGATGTCACGGACCTGGGAAGTAACTCGTTGTAGTCCCTACCAGCCATTTTTGTAGGCATTAAACTGCCAGAATTTTAAAAGACGATATCTCCGTTTGCATTGAACGTTCAGCTTCGTAACTTTGCAGATATTGTTTATGCTCAAACAGCAACAATACACACTAACTAACGTTAAAAGTGAAATCGCAATCAGCCACCCCTTTAAGCTTTAGAAGAGATCTCAACAACATCACACACTGTGCTCAAATCTTTCTCCTAAACTAAAGATTCTGGAGGTCTCATACTGTCTCCTTTAAAGCTTTAGAAGAGATCTCAAAACTACTTGAGTACTTGAAAGGCACTAAATAAAGTAAAAAAAAAAATCCATATCAGAGTTTAAGGCTATATTAAGAGTGAAGTTTTGCAGAAATAAGGATAACATTATTCTTAATTGTTGACCATATAGAGCCATACAGTTTATGTGCATAGGGCACATCATTTGACTTAATCCTGGACCAATTTGATTAATAATACATATTATATGGCGCAAATGTTTAAAGGGGTCATATGATGTTGCTAAAAAGAACATTATTTTGTGTATTTGGTGTAATGAAATGTGTTTATGCGGTTTAAGGTTCAAACACATTATTTTCCACATACTGTACATTATTGTTTCTCCTCTATGCCCCGCCTTTCTGAAACGCGTCGATTTTTACAAAGCTCATCAGTCTGAAAAGCGAGGTGTGCTCTGATTGGCCAGCTATCCAGTGCGTTGTGATTGGCCGAATACCTCAAGCGTGTGACGGAAATGTTACGCCCCTTACCATACTGTGATGCCCTGTCCGGCCGGAGCGACGAGACAAAAACATTAAAACCCATTATAAATGAGGCATTTGTTGCATCCAGTGGGGACATAATTACGGATTATAATGACTTATACTGTCTTTTTACGTGTTGCATCGCGTCGCGTAAACATAAAACCATGTCTGCATTTGTGATCGGAGAGATGACAAACAACAAGGTTTTCTTTAAATATAAAAAAACGTACTTACAGTCTGTGAGTCAGAACAGCCGGCTTTGTAGTCTACTCTACCAGGATCAGGAAACAGTCCTCCATAAAATGCGCTGCACACATCTGAATATTTAGGTTGAAGTGTTCTGGAACAGTGTTGTAAATACAACTTAACCACTGATTTGTAGTCGTGTCCTCTTTTGGAAGGCCAAACAAAGTAGTTTCGCTTTCACAACGAAACACAGCATCACACATGGCGTTCTAGAGTGAGCGGTAGCGGCCTCAAGTGAGCGGAGGCTGTCGTGCAGAGTGAGCGACGGCCGGTGGGCTTGAGAACGGCGCGGCCGGCGGATTCGACGAAGGAGCGGCCACATGTGACGACCCCAGGCTGGACTCCGCTTCGTCCACGGTGAAAGCCGATCCGGCGATCCACAGTGCGAAGTTGATGTATTCCCTCAGCGACCAGCACGGATCAGCTCCAGGCATGACAAAGTGGATATTGTCCTCTTTTGGAAGGCCAAACAAAGTAGTTTCGCTTTCACAACGAAACACACGGGGCCTGCACGACATGGTGGCGGTGGCAACAATACTACAGTGAGAATAAAAGTTACGCCTTCTTTCTTTGCGTGAACATTTGGGCGGCGTTATGCAAATCTTCCCACATCGTGACGTAGACATGTTGGGGGTGTGTTAGAATGAGCCGTTTTAGGTAGGCGTGGTTGATTTTTTACTTTTATAAAGAATATCTCTTTGGATTTGAGACTTTAGTCTTTGCAACTTTACAGATCTTCTTTATGCACCAAGAGCTTGTAACACTTCAAAGAGAAAGGAAAAATTTAAATCGGATCATATGACCCCTTTAAACTATTATTGAAACATTTGACTTGGTACACACTTTGGAAAGTTGTTGAGATCAATTCTTAAATTTAGAACAGACAAATGTGAGAGCTCCCATGTCTTTAGTGTAGAAGAAAGTACAGTGTGTGATGTTGTTGAGATCTCTTCTAAACTTTAGAGGAGAGAAATGTTTGAGATCCAGAGTCCTTAGTTTATGGGGAAAATGAGCACACTATGTGCTGAGATCTTGTTTAAAACTTTAGAGGAGACGAATATGAGACCACTCTTTGCAACTTTACAGATCTTCTTTATGCACCAAGAGCTTGTAACACTTCAAAGAGAAAGGAAAAATTTAAATCGGATCATATGACCCCTTTAAACTATTATTGAAACATTTGACTTGGTACACACTTTGGAAAGTTGTTGAGATCAATTCTTAAATTTAGAACAGACAAATGTGAGAGCTCCCATGTCTTTAGTGTAGAAGAAAGTACAGTGTGTGATGTTGTTGAGATCTCTTCTAAACTTTAGAGGAGAGAAATGTTTGAGATCCAGAGTCCTTAGTTTATGGGGAAAATGAGCACACTATGTGCTGAGATCTTGTTTAAAACTTTAGAGGAGACGAATATGAGACCACTGAAGTTTTTAGTTTAGGAGAAAGATTTGAGGACAGTGTGTGATGTTGCTGAGATCTCTGATAAAGCTTTAAAGGAGACAAATGTTAGAGATCCAGTGACTCTGAGGAGAAAAATCTGAGCATAATGTGTGCAGATGATGGGTTAGGGTTAGGGTAAAGTAGCAAGAGACTCAAGCAAAAGTCTCCATTAATGTTAAAGTAATCTAATTTGGGTCTAGTAAAAATATTTGATGTCAAAGAGATCTCATTTTAATAAAACATTTTTTTTAAATAATGTCTTGAAAGAGATTATAGCACGACAATATAGAGATCTCTCATGTTTCTCACAGAACATTTGCATTTTGGACTCCTTACTCTCAGAATTTTCTCATGTCTCAATTTTGTCTACTTTTATTTCTCCTAAGGAATTTTAGGATAAACTAACACACTGTTGATACTAAAATATATGAGAATCACAACTGAGCTCTCCTGAGTCTCTGAGCTTAGAAAGAGCAACTTCTGCGCAATAGAATATTCCGATACACTCTTAAAAATAAAGGTGCTTAAAAGGTTCTTTACAGCGATGCCATAGAAGAACCATTCAGTCAAAGGTTCTTTAAAGAACCATCTCTTTCTTACCTTTTTATAATCTGAAGAACCTTCTTTCGCCACAAAAAAAACCTTTTGTGAAACAGAAAGGTTCTTCAGATGTTAAAGGTTCTTTATGGAACCATTTCGACAAAAAAGGTTCTTCTATGGCATCGTGAAGCACCTTTATTTCTAAGAGTGTAATGGAGTCTTGAAAGAGATTAAGTAAAGAGATATTCTATGTTAATTTTCAGTCTTGACTCTTTCTCTAAAATATTTCTCATGTCTCAATTGTGTCCTAAGGAATTTTATGAGAAACCTCTGAAACACAACTGATACAATGAGAGAGAAATGAGAATCACAACGAAGACTCACAAACTTAGAAAAAGCTAACTCCTACACAATAAAATATTCCTATAATGGAGTCTAGAAAGAGACTGCAGCAAGACAGTAAAGGGATTCTGTTTCTTTCACCACATTCTCAGTTTTTCCTTCTTTTATCTCTAACATTTCTCATGTCTCATTTGTGTCTACTTTTATTTCTCCTAAGAGCAAACTTCCTCACTTTTTTTCCTCTGGGAGGGCCTGATCCTTCTGTAGCTCCTCCGTGGTGTGTGGCACAGTAGTTGCTCATTAAAGGGGTCATATGATGCGATTTCAAGTTTTCCTTTCTCTTTGGAGTGTTACAAGCTGATTGTGCATAGATAAGATCCCTGAAGTTGCAAAGACTAAAGTCTCAAAACCAAAGAGATATTCTTTATAAAAGTTAAGACTCTGCCATGCCCCCCTAAAACGGCTCGTTCTAACACGCCCCCACATATCTACCTCACTATGTGGAAATATTAGCATAATGCGCCCAAATGTGCACGCAAAGAAAGAAGGCGTGGTTTCAGTAACCGCAGTTAGTGTTGAAGCAGCATGTCAGGGAGACGCTGTGTGTTTCTAGGTGAAAGCAAAAGCACTTTATTTGGCCTTCCGAAAGTAATGCATTTACTGAACAGCAATGCATTTTATGGACGACTGTTTCGTGAACCTAGGAGAGGAGGTCATTCTGACTTTGCTATGACAATCTGGCTCTTCTGAATCAGCTACTGTTTTGTTATTAGTTTTAGTATTTGCTATTGACTGTTCAAATGTGGAGTTTTGCGCATCTTGTGTGTGTGCGTGTGTGCGTGTGTGTGAGAGAGACTAAGAGTTCTAAGACAGGGAGTCAGCTGTCTTAAACGTGGCTTGTGTACTGCAAACACACACCAGCTTCATCACTGTGTCTGTCACGACTCTGTCTTTACATTTATTTTGAAAGATGAAGCTCGCGATTATGGTAAGGGGCGTTACATTTCCGACGAGTGCTTGCGGTGTTCGGCCAATCACAATGCACTGGGTCAGCTGGCCAATCAGAGCAGACTGCGCTTGTCGGAAGGAGGGACTTTGTAGAAAACTAAGTGTTTGAGAGAGGCGGGGCATAGAGAACCTACAATAATGTACAGTATTTGAAAAATAATGTGTTTTTGAACATTAAAGCATGTCAACATATTCTGTTACACCAAATACACCAAATAATTATCTTTAAAAAAAAGCATCATATGAGCCCTTTAACATTTGCGTCACCAGCTCCATCCTGATATATATATTTTATGCCTTGACTTGATTGCGTGTAAATAGTTGCATATATGGGTTGCATAAATTTAAATAGAAAAAAAGGCCACTCTTAAAAAAGTTTGAAAACCATGATCTACACAATATTAGGCCAGTGGTTTTAATGTTGTTGGCTTTCACAAGATTATAGGTTTAGTACTAGCATTCTTCCATTCATTAAAGAGATTATAAAGAACATTGGTAACCACTGTCTTCCATTTAATGAAAAGAGAGATGTATTTCTGAAGATATCTTTAATGTTCCACAGGAGACAGACATGTTATACAGGTTTGGAACCACATGAAAGTGAGAAAATTATGACAAATTTGTAATTTTTCAGTGAACTATCCCTTTAAGATCTTTCACAATGGTCAGCTAGTGTTGTGGGCCAGAATAAACTACAATGTACACAAAAATCTATGCTTAAGTGTTTCCTGCCATTACAGTTGTAACTGGCAAAACTTTGCAAATAGTGTGTGCAGCCCCATCAAGACCAGCAGAGGTCAGTATAACAGTTTAAATTATAACCGTTTTTATTTAAAAATGCCTCCTCTAGGTATTTACCCCTTCTTAATGTGATGCATCTCTTTCATGATCTGTCTCTATTCTACATTTTTGGGTCTTTACATCTGCTGAATTTAATATATGTTTGGCAGAGATAAGACAACCACTTTTTCCTTTGATCAAAGAATACCCGAACATAAATGAGCTTCTATTTATCAGCAAATCCAGCTGGTTAACTCAGCATTTAGTGTGTTCTGGTTTCACTCTACAGAGCTGCAAGAACATTGTGAACAAAAATTGATGGGAAACATTGAACTTTGTGAATGATGCAATTGTATAGAAATGTGTTGTGTTTATACAGAGTTTTTCTGATCTATATATAGACTTTGAAACACTGACAAATCATGACACTTGATTTGATAGAGGGAGAAGGACGGAGAAAGAAAGAACAGGAAAAATAACTACTTTAGTCTCACTGATATATATATATCCATGGCTGTCTTTAAAGTAATCATTGTCTAAACAAAGACTGACAAAACATGATGTATGATCACTATCTAAGAACAATAATTTTATTTGTTTTGTAGTAGAGTACTATTTAACTCAATGAATTAGCTCTGTTTTCAAACACAGAAAAAGAAAATGTCTAATTTTGAATTAGCAATATGATTAATCTAATCGTGTGGCCATTGTTACCTCGTCCTTGAACAAACAGGTCAACAACAGGCCAGTGTCTGCCAAAATAACTGTTGTGCTGATTGAATAAGGTGTTAGAGTAATAAATCACTTCACTCACCACTTGCTGCTCTATAAATACACGGTAGGCCACGCATTTGTCTGAAACAAACTTACTCAGCACTTCAAGCACATAGTCAACGGTCTTGTACAGGCTACTGCCCAGAAGCAAAATGGCAGACAGCCACCTCACTGTTTCTTAGAGGCATCTCTGAAGCGTTGGGCATTTAGTGGACAGATTATCCCTATTACTTGCCAAAGTAACTCACCAGCTAGATTTAGCCTCATACAGGACACAATCAGTTTCAGGGAACTATGATGAAATCAAAATTAACAGAATGATATTCAGATGTGTTGCCAGGAAGATGACATGTAGGCAATATCTGTTATTTCTTTGGAAGGCATAGCTAAATGTAATTCAAGTTAAACTGTAATTTGCCCTTCTTATACATTATACATTTAAAAAACATAATATAATATGGAATTATTGGTATCAAATGATATCTATCTATCTATCTGTCTGTCTATCTATTAATATCAGCCTTTTATCAGTAATTAAGCATAAAATAAATAATATAATATTGTATAATAATAATAAATATAATATAATAAAATAATAATGTGATTTAATTCTTATAATGTAAATGTCATTTTAATGTAATTACTAATTTCATTTGAAGATTTTTCCCTGCAAATTTATTTTCATTTACATGTATGCTTATGGCCAACGGAAATTACAAGAAGGTGGATGTACTGTGTAAGTGGTAGTTACGAAAGAAGTTAACTAAGGAAACTGTTGACAGAATATGCTTCCATTAATATCATGACCCTGTCAGTGAAAATATGGGTGAGTATCTCTTTCAAAGCTGAATGCCATTTATCGTCAGGTTTAGTCAAGTGGCAACAAAGGGTTCCTTCAGTCAACATATTCTTTAGAACAGTGGTTCTCAAACCTCTTCATGAAGTACCCCTAGCACTGCACATTTTGTATGTCTCCCTCTATCTGACACACCCACTTCAGGTCTTGCAGTCTCCACTAATGAGCTGGTGAGTTGAATCAGGTGTGATAGATGAGGGAGACATACAAAATGTGCAGTGCTGGGGTACTCCATGGAGAGGTTTGAGAACCACTGCTTTAGAAGATATTTTTAATGGTTTCAGTATTGCATGAATAAGATCCCAAGTGTTTTCATGTAAGTTTCTGGTGCTATACAATAAGTCGTCAATGTGTTACCTAGCTAATAATTGAAGTTTACTGTTTGCAATCCTACCCATGTGTCTTTTTAAGCCTCTAGTATATTGAAGAGCAGGTGCAAAATGAGCCCCATTATCTGATCAGTAGCTAGTGTGTGAAAATGCCATTTAGGTCAGCTGCCGCAGGACCAGCTATGCAACTATGGAAAGAAGGTGGCACCTCCTAATGTTCTATATTCAGTGACAGGCTTTTTCAGAACCACATTCAGTGCTCTCCAGGTTTCCTGGAACATAAAATGAGGTTCTAGAGCAAATTATAGGTTGCGTCATGACAAACAGCTTCATTTGCTTTTGTTATTCATGGAAAGTTCTGGGCGTGCAAAAGGGTGGTTGTTTTGACTGACACACTGCTGATGGAAATGATTCAGACTGTTAATACTAAATGTCATTTAAGGCATTATAATTATCTCCAATAATAAATACACTGAATGAAGTCTATGCATTTAAGTAGGTTGAGTGGCAGGTTGAATTGACATGCTAGTGTGTAACATGTGTAACATGTTGGCTGAATGGAGGCGATGGAAATAAAAAATGGCTTGAAATTGTTAACAAAAATAAACAAAATAATACACTATCCTATTTGTGGCCATGGGCCACAAAACCAGTCATAAGGGTTGATTTTTCTAAATTGAGATTTATACATAATCTGAAAGCTGAATAAATAAGCTTTCCATTTCCATCCGAGATACAACTATTTGAAAATCTGAAATATGAGGGTGCAAAAAACTCAAAATATTGAGAAGATTGCCTTTAAAGTTGTCCAAATGAAGTCCTTAGCAATGCATATTACTAATCAAAAATTTGGTTTTGGTATATTTACGGTAGGAAATTTACTAAATATCTTCATAGAACATGATCTGTTCTTAATATCCTAATGATATTGGGCATAAAATAAAACAGGTTTGGAACGACATGAGGGTGAGTAAATGATGACAGAATTTTCATTTTTGGGTGAACTATCCCTTTAAGACTGGTTTTGTGGTCCAGGGTAACATTTAAGTATTATAAGTGTAGGTTATTATATAATTAATATTACCATTTGAGTAGTATAATAAATGGGCTTGTTTTGGGTAGTGCACTTAAATTTCATTGTATGTATCATGCAATGACAATAAAGGAAATTGAATAAAATCAAATCTTATCAAATATATAATATAATATCTACACAGCTGAACAGCACCTGTTTTGTTCCTGAATGATTCAGTGTTTTTGAACAAATCATTTGAGTGAATGATTAAATAACTTGTAAGTCAGTCACTTGTCTAGTTTTTTAAAGAATTAATTTGTGAAAGAATTGGTTGAATGAATGATTCTATTATCAGTGACTTTTCTTCTCATTTTTGAATAAATCGGTTGCGTGAAAGATTGTCTCTCATAAAGTCAGTGGGTGCATCCAAAATGTCATACTACTGTACACTAGGCAAAAAAAAAAAAAAACAGTATGTGAAAAGAGTAGTGTGTTCTGTGTTAGATATGTGATACTTAAATTTGACCTGAATTTGAAGTCAATATCCCTACTTTTTTTCAGCCAGAAGTTGTATATTACTGAATAATTTTTGTGGCATTCTTATCATGTGGATGTTTGCTCTTTGTGGTGGGTGTTGGATCATTATAGGTGACGTGTGGTAGTAAAATATAGAAGCATCTTGATTTATTGAGGTGTCAGTATCAGCATACTGCTATAACTATTGCTGCCATCCTGGGCATCTGTATTAAATAAGAGGGGGCTTTCTGGGGATTTGTGGCGGCACAGAAGGTTTGAGTTCCATGAGCACACTGCCTGAGCACGCACCTAATGGCCTTTTATTGCTCAGTCAGGGACACAGGCAAAGAAACAGGTAGTTGTAGGGTTTGGGGATATTGAAAGAACCAGAGAATTCTTTGAAACTGAGATTTTCAATCGTAGAGGTTGTCAGATCCAGATCCAGTCAGGTATTCTGTAACCCTCTGGAAGTATTTTTCAATCAGCTGAAATTGTGCAGTGATGCTTTATTCGATGTACTGTTTAGTTCAGTACAGTCAGATTCCAATCTTACATTTTGCATTTTCTGAAGCATTTTCATGGTGTCTGCTTACATAACATAACTGTCTATTTTCCGTGTAAATTATAAGAAACTTACCTACTCCACATAAAATACAACTTGTTTTAACTTACTGTATGATCTTGTGTGTGGTGTGCCTTTGGGTGCAGATATTCCTGTCTGAGATATGTGGAGCTTGTGTCAAAGTGTCATTCTTCAGTCGGTTGTGATTGTTGTGTCTGTTGAAGATGTGTCAGTTGTGCATTTTCAAAGTAACAGCACCTCACTTACCCCTGGGACAGGGATCATCCCACAGTCACGGTCCAACAACTGCTTGTCTTTCAGTATCTGTTCATTCAACTCTGTTCTATAAGTGTTCCACTCATTAAAACTGGAAGACTCAGGTGCTGCTTTGTTACTAAGAACCAGTTTTGGGAAGTTGCTTTGAAACTGTAGTTTACAGTTTAAGGTACAAGCTAATCATAATTCTAAACAGCCACAACATTAAAATCACCGACAGGTGAAGTGAATAACATGTATTATACTGTAACAATGGCACCTATAGGTGGGATACAGTTAATTAGACAGCAAGTGAACATTCAGTTCTTGAATTTAATATGTTGGAAGCAGGAAAAATGGGCAAGCAAAAATATCTGAGTGACTTTAAAAAGGGGTAAAAATATCTGAGTGACTCCCCCGAAAGTGAGAGTTACAACTGTATAAGCAAATTAACAATTACGGCTTTGCAATGATTTACAATCATTTTTGCTTTGTTATTTCTTGTTTGTGTTAAAGTAAAAAAATAATTACCTATTTCTATTTTTAAATGAGTAAAATTAGATTTTCAATTCAACTTCAGTCTTTGCAACGCTGCAAAAAAAGAATTACTACAATGAATCTGACTTTACGGTGCTGAGAAGACAGTTTAGATTAAACCAATTCACTGAAATTAATCTGATTTTCAAACGCTATGATCCAGTTGACTCAAATGAATCAGACTTTCCTACGCCATGTATGTGATAATTCAGATTAGCGCTTTTATTTACTTGCATTAAAAATAGTGATATAGCTTTTGGTCACTACAGGGCCAATAATAGGATAAAGCAGGCTAGCTGTTATAACTTCCAGTACTTTAAAAACTACTGTCATTCTACTGTAAAAATATATGTTGGTAGATGCACTACATTTAGTTATTTACTGCTTAACACAGATTTTGATCATTAAAAAATAAGTTGCCATGCATCACTGCAGAAATTGGACTAGCCTCTTTTGCTCATTGGTCCTTATTCAAATTTTTTTGGTTTACTTTTTATCATGCCCTATTTGTGTTGTTCATTACTAGGTTTAACCTCTCCACCTTTTTAGGATTGTAGGTCTACAGCATATGACAATTGTTTATGGTCTACTGTCTGCCCTGTGATCCCTCTCACTTCATCATTCTCCGTTTATCGGTCAAGTTAAATGTCGACATACTCCCATAATTGCTTGTTCATGTTTTGCTTATCCTTTTCCAAATCACACAGCATCTTAGAATTAATTTAAATTTCTACATGAAGGCTTATGAAACAATATGCTGAAAAGTGGTGTTATTCATTTATGTGTTTTAGAGAGAGAGAGAGAGAGAGAGAGAGAGTGTGTGTGTGTGTGTTAGATACTGGAAGTGATTTGTTTATATGTGATGACCTCTACAGCAGAGGGATTTGGACAGGTGGGATGTGTTTGTTCAGAAATAATGGTGCTAATCTAGTGCCTACAAATGGGACACATGAGCCTCTCATGTGGTGTCAGTAGCAATCGTCACATTCGTCCATCCCAAACCACTGATTTTCCAAATAGCTTGTCCTATGTAGGGTTGCGGGATGCTGGAGCCAATTCCAGCATCTTAGTCTGTAGATAAGGAAGCACCCTGGACAGATGGCCAGTCCATCACAGAGCTCACACACACTCACACATTCAAACTTTTCGCTCACACCTACAGGCAATTTTACAGTACAGACACAAAATGGCATCGCAAAATAGTGATGTGAGATTTTTGTTGGGTAAGTGCATTAATTTTGTGGAGCTCAATGTTATCTTCTGCCCCAAAACTTTGAATTCTACTGAAAAATATACTAATTACATCTGAATAGTGTTTCCTTTTTCAGAGTCATGCATAGCCAAAATGTTCCAAGTTCACCACCAGAGGTCCCTCTCTTCACAATATTAATGTGTGCATTATTTCAATGGTTGATCGCATACATATATATATATATATATATATATATATATATATATATATATATATATATTTTATTTT
>NW_015505303.1:2158564-2162574 GCF_001515645.1 Sinocyclocheilus grahami
TATATATATATATATATATATATATATATATATATATATATATATATATATATATATATATATTTTTTTTTTATTTTTTATTTTTTCTCACCATTTCAACTACCTTCATCAGTGTGTATTATATGATCAGTCTGATGATAAAGATTCCCATTACTTCCCATCTCTTCACAGAATGCCCTTGCCCTCTTGATCCCTCTTCTTTGAGAGTGTGCAGCGCTAGCTATGGTCATTTTTAACACTACTAACTAGGATCCTTGATTCAGCATCAAGAGAAAACATGTTGTGTAGTGATCTGTGTACTGCATTGTAGAGTATTCTTTTAAATAGTGCACAGTTGCTTCAAATACAGCAATTGTCATTAAAGGGATAGTTCACCCCAAAATATATTCTGTAATCAATTACTCACCCTCATATTGTTCCAAATATGTACGATTTTCTTTCTTCTGTGGAACTTTTGAACAACATCAAAGTGTTTTTTTCTGTCCACAAAAAATAAATGTCAACGGGGCCCAGTGTTGTTTTTGGACCCCATTGACTTTCATTGTGTGGACAAAAAGAGTCACACAGGTTTGGAACGATTAACCTTTAAATGTGGTAAACCACTGTAACCACTTTTGTTTGACAGTAATGCTAGGAGACAAACAGGCAAAGACAGCCATCCTATCACTCTTCCTAAGATGAATGATTTTTCCCTTGGCATATCCTATTTTGTTTGACAAGAAGACAAAAGTAATCTTCATAGCGCCGGTAGTATTTGCATAACGACAGTTAGTAGGTTTTATGAGAACATTGTCTAAACACAAGACACTCATTAATCAATGTTGGTATTAACTGTACTGGATACCCGGTTTCTGTTCCTATTAGTAGTTCTCTGTTCTCTACTAGGACTAAAACAAATTTACATTAGAATGTGTACATTCCCAAGCTCTATGTCTGCAGTCTTGAACATACATAAAGATCTTGCACACATGGAGACATATATTTACCTCTGGCCTAAACAGAGGTTGCCATAGTGCTTAACAAATTACTGCAATTATGCTTACTGGGCTAATTGCCCGTAGGCACCAGCTGGGCAGCAGTGGTTGAGAAAGGAGGTATAATTCCATTTGAATGACACAGTCAGTGGGGAGATTGAAAGTGAGGATGCTAGAATGGACGTGTGGTCTGTCTCTCAAGGAAAAGTCTTTCAGTCACAGTGCCTTTACGCAAATAAAATATATTTCCTAATATATGAATGATCAATATATTAAACGACATAATGGTATATTAGAAATTATACAGAATAATATATTGTGTAAATATATTGCAATATATTGAATAATACATAAGGAATTGCCGCTTTTCATATATTGAAAAATATGACAATATATTTACTTATATATCACAATATATGTCATTTTATATTCAGTAATACACTTTATAATATATAGATGTACATGTGATAAGATATGGTACTGCATGCGTAAAAATATATTGAGGATATATTCATGCAGTATATACACACACATATATGGAAATATATACTTCTTATATTTAACAATCATTTATGATACACGTTTCATATTTTAAAATATAGCTAGTTTTCAATAGCATAAGCACACCTGCTCATAATAAAGTACTTAGTGAACAGACTATCACTGTGCTGCACAGTGCACAGCCATTGGTTTTTAAATAAAGTAACATATAATTTAACAGAGTTTGGCCAATCGTCTTCCTGACCACAAACTCTACTCTTCTGCACAATGGTAACCCCACAAACTTACACATACCACAAACCCTTTTAAATGTCAAAATAATGCAACATTATTATAACAGATCTCCCCATATATTAATACTGAGAAAGACACATGAAATAACACTTCATTTTAACATTTTTACTCTCCTTTAACAGTCAGAAACAAAGCATGCTGGGAACTAATATATGTATATATATATATATATGTGTGTACATACATTCACATTTATATGGGAACATCTATGTGCAATACATACTCAAAGGATCAAACAATTAATATTTATTTTTGTCTTCATGTCTAAATACATTTCTATGTATCAATATATAGCCATACATTGTCAATGCATATATTGCTGTATATCGAAAAATATAAGCACTAGTTTCCAATATATGGAAATGTATTATGTAATATATCGCATTATATTCTACATGACATTATATTCCTATATAATTTTGTTCCGTAAGGGTGGTTAGACCAGTCTAGCTTGTATATTGTCAACCCACAAATGTCAGTGATACATAACATAAGACGTGCTGAAGTTGCTTTTGGTCTCGTACTCAATCGCATTGTCAGTGTCGTGCGCTTGCTTAGCCCTTTGTTGTGATTAACAGTAAAGTGTGTTCAGCTGAATGAAGTTTCCATTTTGTCAAACGGGTATTAAAAAATGTTAGTATACCGCGGCAGCGGTCGCAGCAGCCCTCGTGTGAAGACCGAAGAGTGTAAAGACCATGGACTCTACCATGCGACTCCACCGGGTAGGGACATAAGTATTGTTTTTGATTCATCCTCTTTTCTACACCTTGCTTCACTTCTGTTTCAGTTTTTATGACTAACTCTTACTATGTGTTTCCATATCCCTACTATTACTACCACTCGCAAACCACACATCGCACACTATAGGCAGCGTAATCCTAACAACCTGCGCACTTTGCCGATGTCTGCTAAGACACTACTTTCTTTTTCTATTGGTCTCTGGAATTGTCAGTCTGTAGTAAACAAAACAGATTTTACATCCATTTCTAGTCATTCAAGACTAAACCTCATGGCCCTGACAGAGTCATGGATCAAACTAGAGGACACTGCTACACCTGCAGCACTCTGCAATAATTTCTCATTTTCCCACACTCCCCGTCTGACTGGAAGAGGTGGAGGTACTGGTCTGCTAATCTCTAATGATTGGAAATGTATTCCTTTACCTTCTCTGGGTATTAACAGCTCCTTTGAATCACATTCAGTCACTATTACCCACCCTTTTAAAATCCATTTTGTAGTTGTTTATCGACCCCCATGACCACAAGGTAACTTCTTGGATGAATTAGATGTGCTGCTCTCAAACTTTCCTGAGGATGGTACTCCCCTAGTTATGCTTGGAAACCTCAACATCCACCTAGATAAACCTCGGGCTGCAGACTTCCACACTCTGCCTGCCTCTTTTGATCTCAAGAGAGTGTTAACTACGGCTATTCACAAATCAGGCAACCAACTGGACCTTATTTACACATGACACTGATCCACTGATCATGTACTGGTTACTCCACTGCACACCTCAGATCACTTCCTCCTCACTCTTAACCTCAACATGGTTCCTGACACAACACAAACCCCTCCACATGTCATCTTTCTACGTAACCTATGCTCACTCTCACCCTCCCGGCTATCTGCTATGGTTTCATCTTCGCTTCCTCCCCCTAAACAGGTAGCATCTCTTGATGCTAACAGTGCTACTGATACTTTCTGCTCCACTCTTAAATCTTGTTTAGACATTGTCTGCCCCTTGTCTTCCAGGCCAGCCCATACCACCCCTTCTGCCCCTTGGCTGTCTGATGTTCTCCGCGAACATCGTTCTAAGCGCAGGGCTGCTGAAAGGGTGTGGCACAAATCCAAAAATCCTACTGACCTTAATGTGCATCAGTCACTCCTCTCTTCCTTCTCTGCTAATGTCTCCACTGCTAAAAGGACATACTATCATAACAAAATTAACTCTTTAGAAACAGATGCTCTTTAAAACATTTTCCTCGCTCCTTTGTCCTCCTCCTCCCCCTCCTTCATCAACTCTAACAGCTGACGACTTTGCCACGTCCTTCATTAATAAAATTAAAACCATCAGTGCACAATTTTCCACACCACAATCTGTCACGCACATCTTACCAGCAAACATACACTCATTCACATCCCTCTCTTCACTCTCAGAGGCGGAAGTCTCCAAACTCATCCTTTCTAATCATCCTACTACTTGTCCGCTTGATCCTATTCCATCTCATCTCCTTCAAGCCA
>NW_015505303.1:2162924-2189729 GCF_001515645.1 Sinocyclocheilus grahami
TGATTGATGATCAGCTGACTTTCTCAGACCCCATTGCTAAAACTGCCCGGTCCTGCAGATTTGCTTTATACAACATCAAGAAGATCAGGCCCTTTCTTTCGGAACATGTTTCACAATTCCTTGTTCAAGCTCTTGTACTGTCCATGCTGGACTATTGCAATGCTCTCTTGGCAGGTCTTCCAGCCAGTTCTATCAAACCTTTACAATTAATCCAAAATGCGGCAGCAAGATACATTTTTAATGAGCCGAAAAGAATGCACGTCACACCTCTGTTTATCAATTTGCACTGGCTACCAATAGCTGCTCGCATAAAATTCAAGGCATTAATGTTTGCCTACAAAACCACCACTGGCTCTGCACCCCTTTACCTAAATTCATTAATTCAGACTTATGTGCCCTCTCGAACAGCGGTGGCGAACTCCGGTCCTGGAGAGCCACAGCCCTGCAGAGTACAGCTCCAACCCTAATTAAAACTCACCTGCCTGTAGCTTTCTAGTAACCCTTCAGACCTTGATTAGCTTGTTCAGGTGTGTTTGATTAGGGTTGACGCAAAACTCTGCAGGGCTGCGGCTCTCCAGGACCGACATTCGCCACCCCTGCTCTAGAAGCTTACAGTCTGCAAGTGAACGTCGCTTTATTGTGCCATTCCAAAGAGGCACAAAATCACTTTCCCGGACTTTTAAATTAAATGTTTCCTCCTGGTGGAATGACCTGCCCAACTCAATCCGAGCAGCTGAATCCTTCTCCTGCTCCATCTTCAAGACTTGGCTAAAAACACATCTCTTCCATCTTTATTTAACCCTCTAACTCTAGCGATCTCTATTCTAATTCTATTCTTTAAAACAACTTGCCCCTTTTTAGAAACAAGCAAACACCAAAAGATATATTATTATTTAAGTAGAGTTTGTTCAGTGATTCGTAATGCTCATATCTGCCTTTGGAATGTATAATTATGCAACAGTAGGCCTCTAGTACAACCATGGAGGCATCACTGACTGCAATTTAATTTGAAACTCATGATTAATTGTCCATGTTTACACAGGTTGTCAGTCCTGTATTTGATTAAACATAATTTTGGTTATTTACAGAAATGACAACTACATTTTAAAACTGAACTTGCGTCCATAATTTTTCAGGACAGAACATTCGGCAAAGTCCTGTTGCATAAACTAAATCAGTGTCATGACAAGTTGGGTCCTCTTTCGAAACTGAGTCTCTGTCATGGTTATGTTCTGTTTTGGTTCTGTTTCTGCCTCCACATTTCCCTGAGTCCCCTTGTCTATAACTTTCTATTGGTTTTTGATTCATTTGCTTGTTAGTCATTATTAGTTAACTCCCTTCACCTGTTTTCCCCTCGTCAGCTGCCATACATAAAGTCTTCCTTCTGTTCTGTAGTTTGTCGGTGATTGTTGTGTTGCCATCCCATACTCTTGGAGTCCTTCTGTGGCTTTATCATTAAAGACTGTTATTTGGATTTCTTCTGCGTCATACGCTTTTAATAGCACCCAAACTGTAACAATCTCTAAGTGATCCCATGGTTTGAAGAATATTTGGGCCTACTCTCTTTAGCACCTAATTACAATTCCTACAAAACAACCATTAATGTCTAGTTTAGTTAGCTTGAGAACTAGAATAGTGAAACGAAAGGCCTACCTGATTAGCCTGATTGCTTACCTTAATTATACACCACACATTTGTACTTACACATCATGCATTCACAACAATCTTTATTAATCTAATCTCTACATGCTAAATCAAGTGATAAATGTCCAAATGTTTAACAGTGTTCTATTATTATTATTTATCAAGTTAAATTATATTGTGTCCCATTTGTTTTAATATGCACTATATGCTGATCAATTATATAGATGTTTTAAATTAATATTAGTTTGTGTGGCTACTTGATACAACGATTAATGATATGGAAACCCGATTTTGAGGGAGGAACCGATTTGTCAAGACTGGACAACTAGATCAACTAGCATAATTGTCTGTCACATATGGTAAGAGAGTCACTGTGCGCTGCAGATAAGCGTGTCTACCAAGAGTTGCGAGTTTTCATGTGTGGTTTTCGGTAACTAACAGAGACGTAGATGTGTCCTTTACCTGACCTGCTCCCGTCATTTTTTTGTTCTGCTCACGACTCAAATGCTCTGCATTCACTCAGGTTGCCTAAAAAGTGCTGTCGTTCATTTACAGGTGCATCTCAATAAATTAGAATGTCGTGGAAAAGTTCAGCTAACCCGATCTCATGAAAGTGCGTATCAATAGCACAAATTTATGTTTAGATTTGTACTGTTTATATGCAGAAATTGACTTTGGCGTGCATATGATACGCAATAGGTATTAGGGTTGTGGGGTAGATGCGTATCATACAGTACGTACGCGAAAACTGCGTATCATATGCACGCCAACAAAATGCGTATCATATGCACGCGAAAACTGTGTATTATTGCACACCAAACACTTGCGTATCATATGCACGCCAGAGTCAATTTTTGCGAGTTGCACATTAATACACAGTACTCAAGCATCTGTTGTAAGCTGCTGCGTGAACAGGACATTTCGAGACTCTCACATGTAGGCTAAGTAAATGCGGTTGTTAATCCCAAACACAGACAGTATGAATTTAGCCATGCACACTCAATTTAAAGTTTTTGTAATACAAAATATTAAACATCCCTTTTACTGTTACAGAACAAACCTTGAAAAAGTGTTGGATGTGTAACAGATTAAAAGCAGCTTGTCCTGTTAAGTTTGATGATTGTTTTATCTATTTCCTAATGAAAACAGGATGAAATTATCTAAAAAGATCATTTAACTAATGAAAAAAAAAAAACATTCAGTACTCATTAACAACCAACATTAAGCAAACAATAAAGCTTTAGAATGCTACAGTTCAACTTCCAGAAACTGAACATGTGTCTATTAATGTATCTATTAATAATCACCTAACTCTCCAGATATCAATGCTTCTGCTTGACTTTGGTCTTTTGCCATCTCTCAAGTGAGAGTGAGTCTTAGCACTCATCTTTTCCAGCCATTCCAGCAGCTGTGATGTGAGTCAGCTGAGCAGAATGCTCCTTTGCTTTGAGACGCAGTGCTGCTATGCTGGAAGCGCGTAGGTCCACCGTTGGAGATGAAGGTAAGGGTGGTGAAGAGGAGAGAAGGTTGTTGGTGAGGTGGGAGCGTTGAATTGGACTCTCGATGGCAGGAAGGGGTATCCTTTGCAGTGCCATTGGACCTAAGCTTGTAAAAAGTCTGATGAGAAATGTAACAGGATATTATAACCATTATGAAATGTGAAAGGTAAAAATAAATAAACTTAATGGTTTGTGTTGAACATGCAGATGAAGCTCATGCACCTTCCAAAAGTGGGGTTAAGGAAAGCGTGCGGTCTAAACATGGCCGCCCCTAACAGAGCACTGAAGCCATGAGGGGAGGCAGGGTTTGGGGGAGGCTGAGCAAGTCTTTGGAGTGGGGCAGGCCAAGATGAATCAATAGCTGGATGTGGGCTTGGGACAAAAGGATTCCCACTCAGGTAATGACACAAGGACTGTGCAGCAGGGGGGGTTCCAGGATAGTGTAGGCTCAGAGTGTGTGACTGGACCCCCGCCTTTCCCCTTTTCCTCCATTTTGCACGTCGATTCTGGAACCAGACCTTGAGAGGAAACAATGCTTTTGTCAATTACAAGTAGTTAGAGGAGGTTTTTTTCCATTTAGCAAAGAAATACTGTCACTATGTCCCCTTAGTGAAGGCCTGTATTAGACTTGAATAGAATAATGTTGGCATGACAAGAAATATACAAACTTGTCTGAGAATATCCATAAAGGAGTCCACCCAAAAATGTAAATTCTGCACCCAAAAATGTAAACTCTCACAGTGTTTCCAAACCTGTATGATGTTCTTTCTTCTATGGAACACAACAAAATGAACGCTACAAAAATATCTTCATTTGTATTCCTGAAGCAGAAAGAAAGTCATTCTAGAGAGTAGCCTAAATCAGTGGTTCTCAAACCTCTCCATGAAGTACCCCCAGCAGTGCACATTGTGTCTCCCTCTATCTGACACACCAACTTCAGGTCTTGCAGTCTCCACTAATGAGCTGATGAGTTGAATCAGGTGTGATAGATGAGGGAGACATACAAAATGTGCAGGGCTGGGGGTACTCCAGGACAGGTTTGAGACCCACTGGCCTAAATGATGACATAACTTTCATTTTTGGGTGAACTGTCCCTTTAACACGGAAAGTTGTTGAATGAAGGTAGAATATAAAAAAGTATAAAAGTATATAAAAATATACACTATTTAGTGGAAATGTAAAGAAAAACGCAATAGTAACTTTCTAGGCCATAATTGTGTGCAATTTAAAATAAATAAATAAATATGCGATTCTCCAAAACATCTAAATACACGAATCTTTTATATATAGGCTACTTGCGCCATTTTCCCTGTTATATAAATATGATGTAATATCTTATATAAAAAATGTGCAGGGCTGGGGGTACTCCAGGACAGGATTGAGACCCACTGGCCTAAATGATGACATAACTTTCATTTTTGGGTGAACTGTCCCTTTAACACGGAAAGTTGTTGAATGAAGGTAGAATATAAAAAAGTATAAAAGTATATACAAATATACACTATTTAGTGGAAATGTAAAGAAAAACGCAATAGTAACTTTCTAGGCCATAATTGTGTGCAATTTAAAATAAATAAATAAATATGCGATTCTCCAAAACATCTAAATACACGAATCTTTTATATATAGGCTACTTGCGCCATTTTCCCTGTTATATAAATATGATGTAATATCTTATATAAACAATAATAAACAGATCTTGTTAGATTTTTAGGTACATTTTCAATATAATGTATCGAGAAAAAAAAGCTGCTGAACCAAGTCCAAGTAGCCTATATTATAGCAACGATATACGAGTGGCTGTATGTTTAATACGAATCTTATATATTTTAGATAGCCAGTCGCATTAACTGTTGCTAGCTTAATGTAGAATTTTAATATATATATATATATATATATATATATAAAAACGCATATAGCCTAAATGTTTTAGACTTAACGGTGACCTTTAGAACTTAGAATTCGTTGATTTGATTTTTTTCAGTGTTTTTTATTCTTGTTGAGATATTGTGCCCAGTCGTGAACAGATGAACAGATTAATAGTGAATGTTGAAAAGGGTGAGATAAATAAGAAAGTGACTTACTTGCACTCGTGCTTCTGTAAGATCAAGTCTCATTGCTAATTCCTCCCTTAAATTAGAGAGAAAAAACAAGTAGTGGGTCGAGTGTCTTATCTCATTTTGTTTTCCTTTACTATTGACCATAAATCTGACTAAAAATAAAACTATGTACATTTATTCGATTTCATTCTAGTGACAAATAGGCTATTCAAATTCGAACAGCTCCTGTGCTATTGAAACTGTTAATGTAAAGGTTTTGCAACGAAAAGTAGCAGCGACTAAAATAATTGATCGCCTTTTAAAAAATACAACCGATAAAATCAAAATTATTATTGTATGACTTTTTTATTTAAGCATATACAATTTTCATATGGCTGCTTTTAATATAGCTACTGAACATTATTAAGTATGTTGTCTTAATGAAGATGTGACGAATGGCGCCTTCCAACCATCAATCATCAGTGAATCCCTTTTTTATATATAGGTTATATTTGCATAAGTTGTTGG
This sequence comes from Sinocyclocheilus grahami, assembly GCF_001515645.1. Lineage (NCBI taxonomy): Eukaryota > Metazoa > Chordata > Actinopteri > Cypriniformes > Cyprinidae > Sinocyclocheilus > Sinocyclocheilus grahami. The sequence continues at coordinate 2,168,635 of NW_015505303.1, forward strand.
TTTTGCCGTTACCTTGTGAAAACATCTGGATAATGAGTCTTTTGAAAAGCTCTTTCCAGCTCCTCAAGCTGATAGCTGGTAAATGTGGTCCGGTATCTCCTCTGTTTTCGTTTTAACATCCCATCTTCAGTGTCACTTCCCGCTGATAAAGTAGTTTCCTCACTGTGTTTCAAATATGCCTCTCGTTCTTGCAGTCCCATTAGACCCGAAGACACAGTTGTCTCTCTACTTAGTCTTTCATTGTCGGTTTCTTCCTCCTCTGGTATTGGCGTGGGACAAGATGTGTCTCTACATGACTGTAGAGAAGCATGCTCCTGATACAATCTGGTACGACTGGTGTTTACAAGCGAGGCCTCTGTCATTTTTAATTTTCCACAGGCTGTGTGTAGCAGTCTTGGGCCCCCTGCCTCATTTGCGTCTGTGTGAATGGAGGAGTCTGTCAACGGGGCGAAGGGGCGGCGGAGCTTCGGCGGCAGGTGCATGTCTGCTTGAAGGGGCCACAAACGGTTTGGTGTTGCTGTAAGCAAAAATAATTTATCTAAGTAATTATCAACAGGATAAATTAAGTTACAGATACTAATTAAACTTAGAGGATTCCTCTAAAAGACCAGTTTTATTGTCAATTCTATAATTTCACAGCCTGTGTGTTTTGTAGGCTATTTAACATTTATATAGTTACGCTATAGCCTACTTGTATAACTGCAAATTGTTGTTGTAATTAATTATAGATAATAGCATGCGATATTTGTTACAAGGACACTGTAATGATCTTTCCCTATTTCAAGACCATTAAAATAGGCTAAATTCTAAGGCAGTAGCTTCAGCTATTGAAAACCATTGTTGAGTTTACAAAAAAATAATGCAATTCAGTGGGCAACATATGTAAAAACAGCTAAAACAGAATCACAAAATTAAAGAAGTAACGACTAACCTTGAACTTTTAAGGGACTTTTCCTTCCTAGAATACTGTCGATGCAGTACGAGGACAACAGAGTATGTGATTTACATTTGCTGTTTGTTTGATCTGGATTATCCCCCTCTGCTTCGTTGCTCATATCTCTGGCTTTCATGAAGTCTTACAGAAACCAGTGATCCATTGGGCTCTCGCTGACTGGTCGTTGCAAAAGCTCGCGCACACCGACCTTTGTACTGATGCTTCAGCTTCCAAAACTCAGCCACAGCATCTGATTGGTTCTGCGGTGAAGGGCTCTGCCTCAGGCTGTGCGATTCAGTTTAAAGATACTTATCAATTCTAACTTTACCCATTTAGCCTAAACATTTCATATTATATTTCATATATTAATAATAATCATTATTTTTATTATTGTTGTTGTTGTTATTATTATTATATCTAGGCTACTTTTGTAAGTGCATATTAATATATAGACCATATTAAAATATATAAAAGTTGCCTGTATTGACTAACCAGTTATATAACTGTTAATTTATGCTCGAACAAAATTACCAAAACCTATCGTGCTTTTTATTCCTTACACCTGAACCAATTTGCGTGGACATTCAAGTACACAAAAAGAAAGAAAGAAAATTATATTATTTCAAAGACAACATTCTTTATCAGCATTATTACAGAACTGTCATAGATTTATAATTGTACATTCCGTTTTTAAAACCAGTTTAGTGTGGAATTCGCTCAGTTCACTGCTCCTTGAGCGCCATCTACTGTTTATGATGACCTTTGAAGCCGACATATTTACCCTTTTAATCACATGCATGAAATTAAAGGTTAAAAAATAATCCCGAATAATTTCCAAATTACGACGTTGTCAAAAATGTAAAAGTTTAATTAAAAGTAAGCTTTATTATGTGTACATTTAATAGTTTGTGTAAAACTGTAGTTTATAGTTTTGTGTACATTTGATATATTTCACGATTTAACCCATAGGTCGATTTTAAATGAAACGGGTAAAAAATAGCATGGAATCATCTTTACAACATAGTGTTTAAACGAAAACAGTTCTCATGGTCACGGTCTCACGGTCACCATGGAAACAATACACAACTTTGTATAGGACAACAAAGCGACGTGGGAAAATGGCAGCCAGATACGAAGTAGCAGAAGAATCCGTTGATGGTCCATATTACCTAGAGAAAGTTTTAATTTCAGAAGACTCTGAGGATGACTATAAATACGACGAAGTGACTGTCGACGACGAACTCAGCATACCTGAGGGGGAAGAGGACTTGGAAACTGCTGTTAAAGCAGTGCAGGATCAAACTGATGCCACCGAATGCACAACACAGTCTCAGAGGGTCAGTTTGGCCAAACATCCAGTTCCTAAAATACCTGAGGTGGTGGACGACTTTGTCCGCAATTATCTGGTAAAAATGGGTATGAAAAGAACATTAGACTGCTTCCAAATCGAGTGGTTTGAGATGATACACAAAGGCTTAATGAAAACAGACCACATGGAACTCGTCCATGATGTCTATACACACAACCAGCTCCTGGACAACGAGCTGAAAAACGTACAAAGAGAGCGGGATAGTTATAAACTGGCTGCATTTGAAGCTGGAGAAACCATAGTAAAACTTCAAAGAGAGAGGGACTTTCATAGGATGCAGCACAAGCGTGTTGTTCAAGAGAAGAATAGACTTATTGAGGACATTAAAAAGCTGAAGAAACACTATGCATCCTACGAGCCTGCTCTTAGGCAACTAAACGAGAAGTATCAAACAACCGTGAGGCAGAAGATGCTGGTTAGTCTGGAGAGAGACAGAGCTGTCAGCCAGGTTCAGAACATAGACGGCTCTCTTCGTACCGCGCATTCTTCCCCAGGAACCCGGAAATGTGCTAACACGCAACAGCAAAGAGAAAGAATCCAGAAGAGTCCAGAAAAAGGTGCACACCTTCCATGTGACAACATTGCATCAAATTATGCTATAAAAGACCCCAACAAAAACACAAGGCATCCTAAAGACTCTGAATTCCCAGCAAGCACTCGAGTCAATCCCTACTTGCCACAAATCAAAGCTCTTTCGTCACTCAACACCAAATCAGCCAACTTCTCTCTCTTCAAGTCTTTTAAAGTGCACACGATGGCAGTGAGCTTCCTCGCTCCCCATCCTCGTAAAATGATAGTAGCCTCCTCAAGTGATGACCAGCTTTGGAGATCATGGGGAATACCAGAGGGAGAGATGATCATGACTGGCGAGGGTCACACTGATTGGCTGTCATCATGTAATTTCCATCCCAGCGGTGGTTACCTGGGGACCACAAGTGGGGACACCACAGTTAAAATTTGGGACTTTGCTCAAGGTCGATGTGTGCTCAGTTTGGAGGGACACATTCACACCACCTGGGCTTGTTCCTTCCATTCCTGTGGTGATTTTGTGGCCTCTTGCTCTATGGATAACACGGCTAAAGTGTGGGACTTGAATAGTGAGCGTTGCCGATGCACTCTGCGTGGACATGTTGACTCCGTGAACAGCATTTCTTTCCTGCCTTTCTCAAACATTTTACTTACCTGCTCAGCAGACAAGACCCTCTCTCTTTGGGATGCCCGTGTTGGATTGTGCGCCCAGACTTTCTACGGGCACAAGCATTCATGCAACTATGCCACCTTCAATGCCACAGGTGACACAATTGCTTCGTGTGACTCTTTTGGGGTGCTCAAATTATGGGATGTGAGGAATGCTTTAGCAATGGTGACCATGGACACTGGGCCTCATCCCAGCAATCAAGTGGCCTTCAATCCAAATGGAAGAATTCTAGCGGTGGCGAGTAATGATGGCACTGTTAAAATTGTAGAAGTGGCATCTTTACATACGTCGAGTCTAATAGCTCATGAAGATGCTGTTCAGAGTGTTATTTTTGACCATAAAGGGGAATACCTTCTGTCTGCAGGCTCTGACGGTACAATTCATGTCTGGTCATAAAGTATATTTACAGTGCTTGAGAAATTGTTTTAAAATGTAAATACATTCTGACATCCTTTGTTATTAATAACTATAAATATACATTTGTTTCAAAAATACTGTTTCCTGTACACAAACGAAGAATTTTATAATAAGATTTAAATAACTAAATTAAACAACTATTAAAAAGCAATGCATGGCAAGACTTTTCCCCAAAAATATTTAATATTTTTTGTGCATTGGCACATTACATTCACAAGCATATGGGAACCTTTATTTACTCATATAATAATTGTAAATGTAGACAACAGTTTGTTTTATTTTATGTTCTTATTACGTAATTTTTCTATACCCATTTTTTATAATCAGTATTTTTATAATCATTATCTCAGTCTGTAATGTAATGTTTTCCATATGTTCCTATATTTTCTCAATGTTGAATTCAGAGAATTAAAAATGTCAAACCACTTGTGGCAAATAAAAATCTGATACAGTGGTTCTCCTCGGTAAACCAGTTTCATCTCCTCTCCAAAGAGGCCATTTGACAGTTAATTTTAGTCACTGTCTGCAGCTGAATCACATCCTGGTACTTTGCGCTTCAAAAAGTAAATAGAGGGACATATAGTGTATCTCCCCTTTAAGATGTCACTTACCTGGTAAATTTATTCAAAAATATTTAATATTTTTTGTGCATTGGCACATTACATTCACAAGCATATGGGAACCTTTATTTACTCATATAATAATTGTAAATGTAGACAACAGTTTGTTTTATTTCATGTTCTTATTACGTAATTTTTCTATACCCATTTTTTATAATCAGTATTTTTATAATCATTATCTCAGTCTGTAATGTAATGTTTTCCATATGTTCCTATATTTTCTCAATGTTGAATTCAGAGAATTAAAAATGTCAAACCACTTGTGGCAAATAAAAATCTGATACAGTGGTTCTCCTCGGTAAACCAGTTTCATCTCCTCTCCAAAGAGGCCATTTGACAGTTAATTTTAGTCACTGTCTGCAGCTGAATCACATCCTGGTACTTTGCGCTTCAAAAAGTAAATAGAGGGACATATAGTGTATCTCCCCTTTAAGATGTCACTTACCTGGTAAATTTATTATCCAAATTACAATTCAAAGTGATAAATATAAACTGGTAAAGTGAGAGGCTAAGAACTGAAGCATAATAGGAATGGATAACTTTTCTAGATTATCATGTTATAATGTTATTAAAATTGTAGGTGGGTTGTACAACATAATGCAAAATGTACTTTTCTCTCTCTGTGTTTTTTTTTATGTTAAAAGAATTATACTTAGCATGTGGGTCTGACACACTCCTGTCATCTCCAAATATGCCAGATCTATGAAGTCCCTTTCAGCAGGAACATTTGCCCAAAACTTGAGTAGCTATATTTTGCTCCTGCACTCATTGGGAACACAGGAATGTGTGTTTGGATGCGGGAAGGAGCTTTAGGGGTATTTAAAAGTTGTTAGTGTAGTTTTTAATTTGAATTAATATTATATAAACAGTTTGACTGAAGTCACTTTAAGGTATTCTTTAGTCTTTGGAAAAATTATGTCACTGTGCTTGGCAGTTTACTGTAGCTATATCTTCTTTTCAGATGTAGCCTATATAGCCTACTAACATTTAATCACAGACACACATTTACACGATCAAAAAAAAAAAAGATAAAATAACAATAACAAGGAAATGGCAAAAACCAGTACACAAAGATAAATACAAATCTGATTTGAAACTATTCTCCTTGTCTTTGGGTGGCGCGTTTGTGCCAGCTGATGTGAAGCTAACGACGGAAGTGCGTATCTACAAAAACACAGACACGCCCCCTCATGTTATTGGCGCGTGTGGCGGACTGGAGCAGAATGATACATGCTGATAAGCATATTTATTCAAATCACTCGTTAAATGTTGATTGCAGCAATAGATTGAGCTTTACGTACATCTGCATGCTCGAATCAATGATTTAGTATGAGAAAAATTGCTGAATAATCATTCACGAGACGGGAATGTAATTTCACAGCACGCGCACGGAAGCGTCCTGTTGCTGATCATGTGTCTGTAGCTATATAACAACTGGCTATAATAGATTAAGTTTTTTTAAAAAACAACAACATTTCTCAGTGTATTTAAGTCAAAGGTCACCTTTTTTCTCCGGAAAAATGATGAAAAGCGTAGGAAAGCTTTTTGGGTTAAGGCGAAAATGCCCGCCCCCCAAGTCTCGCACTGACAAGAAAAAGACTCGCGTGAATCCCATTGATCGTATGCTGGAGGACAGCGACGAGGGCTCGTACGCCAGCACCACGAGCGTCAGTTCAGGAAGTGAGTACCAGAACTCCGGGGATGAGTCCGGTACCTCCGACAGCTCTTACCGAGCACGTGAGAGCGACGGGGATGACAGCAGCGAGACGGACGAGAAATGCGCCGTGCCCCGACGAAAGAGGAAGAGGTCCGCCAGCGCGCCTCAGCCAGACGACAGCGATTCCAGCGACTCTTCCAGCGACGCCGGCGGAGAGCCGCTCAGGAGAGCGTTGCAGAGAAAACGACTCAGGCTGCCGGAGGACTCCGAGGACGAGGCTCTGGGGGAGAAGAAGAGAGAGACAGAACTGAAAGAAGCCGCTGCCAAGAGAAGAGAGAGAAAGAATAAACTCATGGAGCTGTCAAAGAGAAGAAAGTCAGGCACCCCTCGGCGCAGGCGCAGGACGTTGGTAAGTCGACAAGGACAGAACAAGAACAAGAAAAAGTACATAGGAGCAAGCAAACAGCACTTTTCTGGGTCAAGCTTCATAACCTCTTTAGTCCTTAGTATAAGACTTGTGTTTGCATATGTTGTAATCAAGTATTTGCATTTGCCATGATGCTGTTGCTATTTCCATGTTTCCATCTTACAGTGCAAACATTTGATCAAACTTAACATGTTACTTCAGGTGCATGATTTATAAACGTATGCCAAGTTTTGGGAAAATTGGTCATCCATCCATCCATTTTCCATCCCAGAATCTTGGGCCACAGAAGGGGGACACCCTGAAGGGATGTCCAGTTCATCACAGGGCTGAAATGTGGTAATTTTGTGCATAATATATTTAATTGAAAATAAATTAGTAATGATTTATTTATGAGGTTGCCATGTTGACCAAAGTTAATCATGTTTTTGATATTTATTGACTAAAGTATTAAATTTATTTATCCCGTCTTCTGTGACTGAGAGAAAAACATGTCAATCAAGTATTGTGACAATCGGATATTGTTAACTTTATACTTTCGCCACAGAAATCTTATTGGTTGATGGTGACCATTGTTTTAAAAGATGCAGTTGTCCTCATAAACCCACTTTTTTTTATAAGGTCAGAGATGTTGCATGCAGTTTCAATAATCAACTCTGATTTCAGCTTGACAAGGCAGACTACATGTCTGCATTTCCAATTTGATAAAGATTGATAAAGACTATCCTTGTAGAATGAATGGGGAATATCTAGGGCTGAGGAATTCATGGATATGAAACAATTGTTTCTGTGACGCATGGTTCAGGAAAAGCTCAAATGTACTATGGTTTATTCTATTATTAGATTTACCTAAATCATGTGACTTTTAATTCATATGAGTAGATTTTTTAAGACAAATGAAAACGTTTCAACCATTTACAATTTTCACTCTTGAGCAGTTTCAGCTTTTAAGGTGGAACAAAATTGCGTTACAATGATAAGTGACAGAAACAAAGGGTTCCCTGAAAAGAGATTGGTTAATAACGGGATACCTTGTCTATTTGTTGTTTTCTACAGGGTTCAGAAGAAGAGGAAGAGGAGGAAAGAGAGGAGATCAAGCAGGACAAAGTTGAAGAGCAAAGTAAAGCAGATGATTCTAAAGATGAATCTAGTGTAGAAGAGAAGGGCAGTCCTCTAAACAGCAGCGAGGAGGAAAAACTTGCTGATAGTAGTGACAGTCTGAAGGATTTTGTTGTGGAGGAAGAGGAACAGAAAAAGGACGAAGATCAGGAGGAAGAGGGGGAGGCCAAAGACAAGGCCTTTCTCTCTCACCTTCCACGCCAGTGTAAGACCACGTGATTTTTATATTGATTTTCATATTTGGAATCTCAATATGTGCATGTGCCTGTAACATTTAAGTTCATTTGAAAATCTCATATTTCCCTACCCATTACAGTTATCACAGGATCTCAGCTCACCCACTTTCAGGTGGTGGTCAAAGCCTTGCTGATCAATGTACTGGACTCAAGCTTCCTCAAGTCACTTTACAGTATGTTCTTCAGTACATTCCTTATCTTCTTAGCACTGGAGCTCTCTCTTTATAACATAAAGGCATTTATAATGTTATAAAATAATTCAGTTTCAACTAAATTTTGTACTTTTGAAACTTCCATTCTTTAAAGAGTCATAAAAAAGTATCATGGTTTCCACAAAAAAATTAAAGGGTTAGTTCACCCAAAAATCATGTTGTTCCAAACCCGTAAGACCTCCGTTCATCTTCGGAACACAAATGAAGATATTTTTGATGGAATCTGAGAACTCTCTGACCCTCCCATAGACAGCAAGGATATTACCACGATCAACACACAGAAATGTAGCAAGGACATCGGTAAAATTGTCCATGTGACATCAGGGGTTCAACCGTTGTTTACGTTCAGCATGTGTGCGCTTTATTATGAACGTAAATGACGTTGATTACGGGGTACTCTCCAAAATGACGGAAGACGGTAACTCGGGGAGAAGAATTGCTGAATAAATTGTTATTATTGTTTTCTTTGTGCACAAAACGTATTCTCGTAGCTTCGTAATATTACGGTTGAACCCCTTATGCGACATGGACTATTTTACCGATGTCCTTGCTACATTTCTGTGTGTTGATCGTGGTAATACCCTTGCTGTCTATGGAGGGTCAGAGAGCTGTCAGATTCCATCAAAAATATCTTCATTTGGTCTTACAGGTTTGGAACAACATGAGGGTGAGCAATTCATGGCAGAATTTTCATTTTTGGGTGAACAATCCCTTTAAGCAGCACATCTGTGCAATAAATGAAATGTTTCTTGAGAAACAAAACGGCATATTAGAATGTTTGAAGGATCCCGAGATACTGAAAACTGAGTAATGGCTGCTGAAAATTCAACTTTGCCAAAACATGAATAAATTACATTTGAAAATGTATTACAATATAACAGTTCTTTTAAATTGTAATATTTCACGATGCTAATTTCCTGTATATTTGATCAAATAAATGCAGCCTTCAGAAATATTAAAAAGTCTTACAGACCCCATACTTTTGAATGGTAGTGTAGATATATCTGACTTTGTGTTAATGACTCTAGATGGCGAACGAACAAAACGATACGCGCAGGAGATGAAATCATCATTGCTTCATTTTGATGAGCGACTGGTCCTTCCACGTCTGGAGAACCTGAAGCAGAGGAGCCGCTGGAAAGACCGTTACAAAGTAAGCCCTTTGTGTTTTTCATGAAAAGATGGCTCGTTTCTGAGTACAATTGATTGCTTTACTATTAGTTACTTGTATGTGAAGTAAAAAAAAAAAAGGGTGTGATGTAGATTACTAGATTACGATCATGTCTATTAATAATTTTTGTTTATTAAAAGGAAAGGGTAGAGTGTTATCCCAAATTGCGGGTTATGATGACAAGGGTCCAGACGAAGGGATGCGAAGCCTGTGAACTTCACAGAACGGGGCGCTTCACTGTGCGGCTCTCTGGCCAGTTGTACCACAACAACACCCTGCAGGAGGACCAGTTCATGCCTGATGATTCCCAGGTTGTTTTCCCATGCAAGTCACATATACAGTTTAACCATAAATTGTTTGAAGAATAATTGAGCACCACTTGATGGAATGCTTATTCGTTAACAATTGCAGAGTTTCTTTGTTGGCTCTGTCTGTGCCAGTCGTACCGAGGTCTACCATGCCCTGAAGCACTTCAAATACCATCTGTTTGAGAAATGTCGCACAGCTTTAGAAGCTCAGAAGGAAATACAGGAAGAAGATACAGTAGAGGATGACGAACCAGTTAAGGACACAATCAACAAAGTGTTTACTAAACTGCAGGATGGAGGATGGATCAGTGAGGTGTGAATATGTAACCTTCTTTTAGGTGTCTTTAAAAGCTATTTAAATATGTATGAGGAAACTGATTCCTGTTTTCTTTCTATCCATTTAGCAATACGAGAAGTTTCAGGAACATCTCAATTCTGCTGATTTCTTCCAGGAAGAAAAGCTGGACTGAAAGTGTTAAACTTTCCTTAATGGCATCCAATCTACAGTTTTATTTCTGTAAATATTTTTTTTATGTCGTCATATAAAGCATGGCTAACTTTTGAATTGTTGAAAAGTGTGTGCCCTGAAGATACAGCATTTTAATTTTGCAATTATACTACTGTGTAAATTGCTTCTGCATGATAGATATAAATTCAATACTGAGAATATACAAACAATAATACAACCCGAAATGTAACATTTGTCCAAATCGTGAGGTTTTTTTTTGTATTTTATCCTGAACATTGTGCTTTCAAAGATCTGTATGCTGGTTTTATGCTTTCATTTATAAATCTCATTCTGACGCTTCCGTGTAAATGCATCCAAGTCATTATACAGTGTTTCAATGTTCTTGTAATAAACACGATTCATAACCAGGTTCTGTTAAATGTTCATGTTTTGCAACAACAATTTCTGAATTCAAATTTGACATTTTATTAGAAACCGGGGTCAAACAATGCATATAACACAATCTATGGGCTTGAGGTGAAAATAGTCCAGAAACACCATCCTCACAAGACACCAAGCTTGTATTCGGTCATGATATGAGGATCGCCCATCAGCTCACTCTGGACAGGATCTGGGAGAGAGAAAAAAAAAATCAAGTAGTATACTGCACAAAATAACATTCTAATAAAAAAAAAAGCAATCATGCGAGGAACTAAATAGGTCATAACTTTGAGGACTTGAAAGCTAACGTGCGATGAATGTTACATACCATTGAGAATGTCCTCAAAGCCAATGCTGTCATCGGAACCTCTGAGGGTATCCAGGGCCAGATTTGAGCTTGGCAGGAAGGGCAAACGCTGAATCTGAAAGTGAAAAGTTTAAATACAATAGTCTTCCATAATTAGTATAGGGTGTTTACAGTATAATTTACATGCGTTTGACACTTGCTCACAATACCTGTCTAGCCGCTCTGTACTCCATCTGTAGTTTGAGGGGTGCATGGAGACCCTGGATGTTCCTTAGTGTGTTGAAATTCATCTTGTCCTGGTTGAGCTGAAACTGATTTCGCACAATACAAGCTGGTGTTACACTTTATTTTAAGGTGTCCTTGTTACATTGTAATTACACAAGTATGGAACAAAATGAAATAACAGCGTTACTATAGGATTAGGGTTAATGTAATGATGCATAATTTACTGTTATTAATATAGTAAATAAAAAAACAGTTACTCAAGCTGGTCAAACTTTCACAGCATGTTACACAGTGTTCTACTTAAAAGCTTGACAATAATAAGCATTGTTGGTTCCAATACACACTTATTCAGCTAATAGCATGAATAATAATGTGTATGTGTTTGCATATTTTAAATGTATTATAACTAGTACTTCTGTATGTACTTAAAATATTATATAATATATTTTTGTACTTGTGTGACTATTTAAATGTTTAGTTCACCCAAAAATGAAAATTCTGTCATTAATACAACCCTTGTGTTGTTCGAAACCCGCAAGACCTTCGTTCATCTTCAGAACACAATCTAAGATATTTTTGATGAAATCTGAGGGCTCTCTGACCCTCCCATAGACAGCAAGGTAACTACCACCTTCAAGGTCCAGAAAAGTACCAAGATGATCGACAGAGTAGTCCGTGTGACATCAGTGGTTCAACTGTAAAGTTACAAAGCTACGAGAATACTTTTTTGCGCAAAGAAAACAAAAATAACCACTTTATTCCACATTTTCTTCTCTACTGTGTCACTTGTGGACGCGCATTCACGACACTATCATTGGCGGCGCTGACCCAGATCCGGCGTGATGACGTAAATTCTCGAAGCTTCGTAACTTTACAGTTAAACCACTGATGTCATACGGACTACTTTGTCGATCATCTTGGTACTTTTCTGGACCTTGAACGTGGTAGTTACCTTGCTGTCTATGGGAGGGTCAGAGAGCCCTCAGATTTAATCAAAAATATCTTAAATTGTGTTCCGAAGATGAACAGTCTTACGGGTTTCGAACAACACGAGGGTGAGTAATTAATGACAGAATTTTCATTTTTGGGTGAACTATCCCTTTAAGATGGCGTTTATCACTACATATCTTAGCACGAGCATCATCATCATATACTACCAATACTATTCTGTATATCATTATACATTTACATGTCTTTTGTAGGATCACGTACATTGGCGATAGACTCGAGAAGCTAAATCTTAAGCCCAAATCTTATTGCCAATTTCAAACTGTATGGCATCCCTTTGTGGATTTCCTCAAAACTGAATAGTGTATTACTATTGTTCTCATTGTAACAATTGAATTTACTCTAATAACCAAACTGAATTTTACGATTATGCTTTACTTATGTTAGATATCCCCTACTTGTTGTTGCTGTTGTTTTCAGTTGATTTTGCTTTGTTACGTGTTGCTGGGGTTGTTATGGTTGTATTGTATTGTTTGGTTTGCGTTGTACTCTTTTAAGTTTGTATATTATGTAAAAAATGTCAAATAAATAAATAAAAAAAGCCAAATCTTCGATTCTACTCACATTTTTCTCAGAAAGCTCCAATGGATGACTCGGTAGCAGCTCATTCTTTACACTTGAAAACCTATAAATCGCAGCAACATTAAGGATTTATAAATTAGGCAGAAACAATCATTTACAGGTTTATAAGACCAGAGCCTACCCTCTACGTAGAGAGTCCTGAACCCCATAAGAACCAGCCTGTGGACACAGACCTGTCACAGGAACACTGTCCTTTAGCTGAGAACGCAGGCCACGAGTATTCTGCAGAAAACACAGTATTTCAGAAACATGCACAAAAGGAAGCTGATGTAAAAAAATGTACACCTCAGATGGGCCTGAAAGAGTGTGAATGAAGCAGTCGCCCCGTTAACGTCTTCAGTCTTTTTAGGTAACGTTAAGACTACAAACTGAAAGTAAGGCCATGACGCATCACAATTCATTTAGAAGCTGACAACTTAGTGACAAAACTAATTCTGACATGTACAAATTTCTGTCGCAGCGAATAATAAAACATCGAGACATCAAAGTACAAATTGACTAAATACTCCGTCCTGGAATATAAATAAACACGAGCTGTTGTGCTATGCTATGTTAGCTAGCTAATTCCCGGCACAGCACAAATAAGTACTTTATTAACGACAAAAGCACGTTTCTCACTGTATGAAGAGCAGAAAATGAACACACATCGCCACCCTATAAATTGCGACAAAAGAAAAGAAAGCACTAGATAACAAACTGGAGCTCTACACTACCATCTTCAAGCGAGGCTCGTCTTTACGATCAGCAAAAATGTACTTCCGGTTAAGGTCGGAAATACTGTTATCATGTGCTCACGACGTATGAAATGTTTTTGGTCGCTGTTTATTTTTAAGAATACTCTTATGTTATTATTAATGACAACATATACCTCTTACGGGGATGTTTAGTTGAAAAATACTAGCAAAAATTACTCAAATTCATTGCGCTGATCCTCGGATGATTTTGACTAGGTATCTGAACAGGACTGAGCTGTGGAAGGGGGTATAGCTCAGTGGTAGAGCATTTGACTGCAGATCAAGAGGTCCCCGGTTCAAATCCGGGTGCCCCCTCAATAAGGTAAACTTTTTTTTGTCTTATGTCCTGACATAGTTGTCACGTGACAAGAGTGATGCGGGAAGACTGACACTATATGATGGCGGATCCAAAGCGCAACATTTGTTAATAAAACTTTCATTTATTCCTTTAATAGCCTATGAGTGAGTGTCTTTGTTGCTGGGTTTTCATTAAAAAAATAACAATGAACCACAAACTAAGCATTCGTTTTAAATAAGGGAAAATACCTTATTTATTTGGGTTACAACGGCTATATCAATCTTATTCATTTTGTCAATGCAAACTAGATGTTTAATATATGCGAATTTGCCATTGTACTATATTATGGCTGATGTGTTTTAATTAATAAGATAAACCACAAACTACGACCGTTTTAAGGTAGCCTGAGGGGAAATCCATAGGCTATTTATTTGTGTTAAACGCAGTAAAACATATCCTTATTTATTTTGTTAATAAAAGTGCAAAGTTGAATGTTTTTTTGTTGTTGTTGTTTTTTTCCGATTAATAATAATGAGCCATAAGCATGCATTGAAGACATGCTTTTAAAGAATATTTCTTGAATTCAGTTGAATTAAGCATAATCTAACAAAATTTAATAAGGTTATGATTTTGGCCATGAATTAAGAATTTGTTGACCCTTTTCATTATTCTCACAATGTATTATTACTAAAATGAAGGAACAAATTAGTACAACATGACCATGGTTTTCACCGTGATTGATTGATTGAAAAAAGTAAAAGCAAGTGAAAATGGCCTCAAAACAGTTTGCGCATTGAATAATAATAATAATAAAAAACTTTAGGGTATAGTTCATATTTAAAAAAAATAAAATCATTTCCATTTTGCTTAGTGTTTTTTTTTTTTTTTCCTTACAACTTTGGATGACTATGCTATCTAGTTTATTCATTTATCAGAGATGACAAATAAGAAACACAGTGGTGTCAATTTAAAAGTAGGGCTGTTGTCAGGAATAGCCATACGGTGGCAGTGTCTTCCCACATGCTTACACACACATACAAAATTAAATATTCAGTTTAGTTAGTTTTGCATCATATACAATGTGATTTTTGGTCATCGAGATCTGGCAGCAACATCACATTTTCTATCACATCTTGTACCAGAGCCAGAGTGTCTTTGGCTGGCTAAATCAGTTCTGGCTTTCATTTCCATCTTTATTCATCTTTATTCAGCACAACATCCCCTTTGATTCCTTTGGTGTGAAATTAAGTGGTTCACCAAAGAAAAAACTGAAGGCCCCACCCACAAGGCCTGAAATAAATAATTATCAGATTGTATGAGATACAAATAAGCAGCTGGGGCTTTAGAAGGAAAGCAATAAACAGTGCGCCTGCAGTAGGTCAATAATTTAAATGAAACTTCCTACGAAACTGGGACTGCCTGTAACTGTGCGGTTTATTAAGCAAACTCACTATTGGATTTGTAGCCCAGTCAGTGTTTAACATTGGAATACTAAAAGAAGCTTTGCTCTTGAGGTCAAATAATTAATGATTCTCAAGTTACATGCAGTTTAAAATATCTATTAATTGCTGATAGCTTTGGAATTAATTATCCTGTCTATGTTCATCAGTCCCAATGTTTCCACAGGGAAATATTACATTGCCACAATGACCATGATTACAGCTTCTACAGCCCTGACCATCTTCATTATGAACATCCACCATTGTGGACCAGAGGCTCGGCCTGTTCCTGCATGGGCACGTTGCTTTATCCTGCACTACTTGGCTCTAATTTGCTTTGTCTATGACATGGGAGAAAGCTGCCTGTCTGTGTACACAGACAAACCTGCACAGAAGGGAAGCAACTGCACTTTAAATGGACAGGCTGTGGGCGAGGACTTCGCTCTGAGGGTAAGAGGTGTTTCAGCTGGTGAAGGGTGTTAACAGAAGATAAAAGATCCATTAAATGAAGATATCAGTCTGACCTTATCTCCCCGGCAAGGTAAAGAGTGCCATACTGGCTGGATAGATGGTACCTGTGTGGGCATTGACTATGGAGAGGTTGCAGGAGCTACAGTAGAGCGAGGGAGTGAGAGCAGAGCAACTGGGAAAGAATCAGTCAAGACGAGGGAAATACATGTTGAAAGTCAATGTTTATTCCATCAGCAAAACATCCTGAGGAATATCGAGTACATCGCTAACTTTTATCATGAACAGAAGGCCACACAGAGACGAAATGGGGAGTGGCGGAAAGTTGCCAAAGTCATGGATCACTTTTTTATGTGGATATTCTTTATCATGGTTTTCTTTATGAGTTTGCTTATTATAGGGAAAGCTGTCTGAAGGTATGATATGAAAGACACC
This sequence comes from Sinocyclocheilus grahami, assembly GCF_001515645.1. Taxonomy (NCBI): domain Eukaryota; kingdom Metazoa; phylum Chordata; class Actinopteri; order Cypriniformes; family Cyprinidae; genus Sinocyclocheilus; species Sinocyclocheilus grahami. The sequence continues at coordinate 2,184,685 of NW_015505303.1, forward strand.
AGAGGCCTCGTGCATAAACATCTGTGCAGTTCTTTAAAAAGGCATTGACACTGATGTTGATGACACAGGTCAGACATACAGTGTCTCATTTGCTCTTGTATTGTTGTATTGTTCATGAATCCAGGTTAATTCTAAATGAGGAATAAGTAATGAGACAGTAATTAACGTAATACATCTTTGCTATTCTGAATCCCAGCTGAATGCAATAAACAGCGTTAATATAGGCCTAGACTAGACACGATCGGCTGTGTATTAATGCAGAATTTATAATACACTTAATCATTTTTGTTATTTTGATATAAGTGAGATGTATTGTAAGGTCAATCCAAGTATTACTAATAATTAATGTGTATACTGTAAATAAACATTTTAGCTTAATATACTATCTTATTATAGCCTAATAAGGCCACCAGGAATATTTCTGTTATTTTATCCTAAATCTAGAATAAATCAAAGTTTATGGCATCAGAGCCATTGTATGCCAAACTGGAAAAAAAAATCTAAAGCATAATGGTAGAAGTTTAAAGTTATATATATATATATTTTTTAAAAGGTCAAACAATATTTTCTTCACAGTCTAGCTCTCTACAGGATTTACTTATTTGTATTTGAAGTCTCGTTAAGGCCTGTTTTTTTTTTTTTTTTTGGTGAAGGACATTTATTATTAAGGCCCCTGGGTTGATCAGTCAGGTCACAAGGTCCCAAAAATAACACTTTCCTTACATTCATGTGTTTGTTTGTTTATTTATTTATTTAGCATTAATGTCAGGTAAATGATTTTTCAAAGTATCAATAGCATCAGACTAATCAATCAAACAGCCAACCAGGATTTTTATGACATGGATGCACTCAGATTTTGTTGAATGTCCTTTCTAATGTTTTTACTGCTCTCAATAAATTACAGCAGGTATATTACAGTATTAAACATAATGTTTGCAATGTAAACAAAAAAGACAGTAGAGAGAAGATACCTGCAGTATATGGGAAAAAGATGAATGGAAAGCTGTTGAATTCAGATCAGAATGACAAATGGAGCCAAATACACAGTAACACTGACTGTTTCAGATATAGGCCTATCCTATAAGGTTTTGTCTGTTAGTGCATGTGATCCATATACTACTGCCTGATTTGTGTAAATATATAAATATAATTTATATAAATATATTATATAATACCTAAATGTAATTAGATATACAATATTAGATAGTACAATATTATATATGAATAATATTTAAACATTATAGTGTATGCACTAGGCTACTTTATGTACAAAATTATTAAATGCTTACAATATTTAATTGTTTAGTTATGCTTAGCCACTGTTTTTGTGCCAGGCAGAGGATCTGCAAAATAGAACCTTTATAGAATGTAAATCCATCAAAATTCTCATTAAAGTGACAACAGAAGACAATGCCTGTGATCCATGGAAATCTCATACTTGCACAAAAAGAACTGAACTGAATGTTGACCCTCAATAATATGTTAATAGTGAGATTTATGCAATTAACCCTTTCATCCCTTTTAAAAATCCCTTTTAATGATGGGATGCGATTGATTTAGTTAATGAATATGAATAACTCTGCAGTCAGAAGGGAAGGATTTGATACAGGGGCCAAGTCTACCATAAAGGTTAATTAGCTCTAGGCTTCAATAGACCCCTCAGGGGGAATGGTAGCTATAAAAACTACAATCATCACACAAATTGAGGCTTATTAAACAACTTTTCAGATTACAGAGCCTTCCTGGAGCTTTCTAAATATGTCTTAAAGGGGTGGTTGATTGCGATTCCACTTTTTTAACGTTAGTTAGTGTGTAATGTTGCTGTTTGAGCATAAACAATATCTGCAAAGTTACGAAGCTGAAAGTTCAATGCAAACGGAGATATCGTATTTTAAAATTCTGGCAGTTTAATGCCTACAAAAACGGCTGATAAATCCCAGATAAACCCCGCCCTCGAGAAAAGGCAGCAACTGGGGGTGAGGCCATGCTGCGGTGCTTTACAGAAGAGGAAGAGAAAACTAGGGGTGCAAGTAACAATCTATTCATATATGAATCGCAATTCTGTCTTTTAACGATTCTAATGGATTCACAAGTTTCAAAATCAATGTTCTAAAGCAGCGGTTCTTAATACTGTTCCTCGCGTCCCCCTGCTCTGCACAGGCTCTGCATCTCTCTCTCTCTCTCTCTCTCATTCTGCTCAGCTCCAGCAATGAACTGTTACAATTATACACTTATTTTCACAGTTATGAGAAGCGTTATACAGTTATTCGCGTACAGTTGCCGTACTGTATTAAAGCTTTAATCAGGATAAAACCATATATTTAAAGCTAACAGAAGCAGTAGCATTTACAAATAACAGCGTATCTAAAAGTATGAGACAACAACAAACAAAAAACATAGGCCTACCATTAAAAGCCATGCTTGCACAGGTTCTGCATGATCCTCTTCAATAATATCCTCTGCTTCTCAATCGGGCTCAAACTGATAAGTGATATTAACGATGACATTGTTCACAATACAACCAGAGCACATGCCGCTGAGGTGAGGGGCGGGACGTTTAGACACGTAGAGGCGGTTTAGCCAATCACAACACACTGGACCAGCTAACCAATCAGAGCCCATCACCTATTTCTGAGGGCTGGGCTTCATATAAACAGGAAAAGAGCAGCCCGTTTCTCAGAGAAGGGACAGATCGGTGTGGAATAAAGGTAAATTATGTGAAAAATAATGTTTTTTTTTTTTTAATGAAGCATTAACACATGTTAAACTGAACCCCATAAACACAATCAAGCCTAGAAAAAAACCAGTGAACCACCCCTTTAAGAATAGTAATGGTATAGTTCAGCCAAATGTGAAAATTCTTTGATTATTTGTTGAACACAAAAGAAGAAATTTTGAAGAATGCTGGTAATCAAACAGTTGTCCGTGGCCCTTGGCGTTAAATTGTAACAATATATTTACTGTATTTTTAAGTAAATAAATGCAGCATTGGTGAGCAAAAGAGACTTTTAATATAAAAAAATACAAAAAAATACAAAATTCTACTGACCCAAACCTTTTGAAAGGTAATGTGTATAATGTCATTCATGGAACTTAAAGATGTCCCATAAAGAATATTAATCTAATAGTTATGCAGGGATCCTACGTGTGCTTTCAAGCTTTAAAGGGTTAGTTCACCCCAAAATGAAAATTCTGTCATTAATTACTCATCCTCATGTCGTTCCAAACCCGTAAGACCTTCGTTCATCTTCGGAACACAAATTAAGATATTTTTTTTGAAATGTGAGAGCTCTTAGACCCTGCATAGCCAGCAACGCAACTATAATGTTCCCAGGTCCAGAAAGGTAGTAAGGACATCGGTAAAACAGTCCATGTGACATCAGTGGCTCAACTTCAGTTTTGCAAAGCTACGAGAAGACTTTTTGAGCGCAAAGAAAACATGTCCCTGCTACGTTTCTGGACCTGGGAACATTATAGTTGCGTTGCTGGCTATGCAGGGTCTAAGAGCTCTCACATTTCATAAAAAATATCTTAATTTGTGTTCCGAAGATGAACGAAGGTCTTACGGGTTTGGAACGACATGAGGGTGAGTAATTAATGACAGAATTTTCATTTTTGGGTGAACTATCCCTTTAATTCTTATTTAAATGCTAATACTAAAAGTTCAACTTGAGAGTTTCCTTATCACCAAGACTGCACTTTGCAGGGTAAGCTGGTTCCCCTTCAGGAACTCGAGCTGCGTCGAGATTCGCTTTGGAAACGCCCCTGCGTGACCGCGTTCTGAAGCACGTGTAAAATCAGTCCAATGGAGCAGCGAGACGTCACGAGCGGGGTGACGTGAGATCCAGGAAGTATAAAAGCACATCCGGCAGAGCGCAAGTTAGCTTCTGCTCTTCAGTAGCGCTCTGTGTATGTGTCAGTCTATTTACTGTTGTCTGTCAGTCCACAAGCATTCAAAAAAGAATATGTCAAAGTCTAAACTAATATCTATGGCGAGCAAACGGCATTACAGACGTTGTGTGCCTCCCTGCCCACGCTATCTGGCAGCGCCATGGCGGTGTTACAAGCTTCCCAGGCTGACCTGCTCAGGGGTGGGGCTGCTGAGCGGGAGCAGCCCAAGCAGTCAAGCTCCTCATATCGCCAGTCTAAAAAACTGAGCGTTGCAACCCGCACCTTTCCACAGAAAGATCGGGGGTCGGGGCGACGCTCTCAGTCGGGGTCTTCTAGACCGAAAACGGATCTGCGGACCGTTATTTTGTCTAGGAGGATCTCGGCTAAACGGTTCTACCATTGTCAGGTCCCTGAGGGCAGCCCCACCTGGGGAGGAAAGGATAACACCTCAGTATACGGTGCCCAATCCTCCTCAGTGCCCTCACGGAGGTTCATTGATACACCTGCCACCCTCCGTGCTTCAGGGCTCAGTGAGCTCCGACGAGCGAAGATCCCAGCTGCCGCCCGGCAAGTGAGAGCTCGCCCCCTCAAGTGAAGAGGCTACAGCAGTCAGGTCGGTTGTTCCCTGCCGGTCATCTGCTTCAGGGCACCGAACTGGCTCCTCTAATAAAACCAGAGGCCAGCCTCGAGAGGCTGGTTCCCTTAATAGATTTTCTGGCAGCGTGGGAACTTCTGCCAAATATATCAAAATGGGTCCTGCAGGTTGTAGAGCAGGGGTGCCCAACCCTGCTCCTGGCGATCGACTGTCCTGCAAAGTTCAGCTCCAACCCTAATCAAACACACCTGAAGCAACTAATTAGGGTCTTCAGGATCACTTAAACTCTAATCAAAGACACCTGCCTTTAACCTCCTGGGGTCGACGGTGGCGCCGGCGCCACCAGTGCATGTTTTACTGATAAGAGCAAAAAGAACTTTAAATGCTCGTTCATTTTTGTTTGTACACATAAGAGTAATACACCATTCGAATCTGTAAAGGGTCTATTTTTATTTGTGTACACTCACAATATCAACAAAACATTGTGCTTTTGCAAAATAAAGAAAATAAACAGGGTGTGCTTTTAGCCGTCTCATTCTCCGCGCATATCTGTTTGAAA
>NW_015505303.1:2194663-2208368 GCF_001515645.1 Sinocyclocheilus grahami
CCTCCTGGGGTCGACGGTGGCGCCGGCGCCACCAGGGCATGTTTTACTGATAAGAGCAAAAAGTTCAACTTTAAATGCTCGTTCATTTTTGTTTGTACACATAAGAGTAATACACCATTCGAATCTGTAAAGGGTCTATTTTTATTTGTGTACACTCACAATATCAACAAAACATTGTGCTTTTGCAAAATAAAGAAAATAAACAGGGTGTGCTTTTAGCCGTCTGATTCTCCGCGCATATCTGTTTGAAATGCGTCACTAAAATGAACTGAAACTCAGCGAATATTTGACACACACACATGAGAGACATATCTATAAAAAGCTTAACATGTCTACTTTTAAACGAAGTAAGTCATGACGAAAACAAATATGATGTGACAAAGTAATCAGTATGAAACCAACGCGATGTCAAGTCTTGGCCGTCGCCTTCATTATTGCTAATGTGACCACGCCCACGCGCCGATCGCGCTTTTGCTATTACAATCGTCCACGTGAAACACGCGCATGTAAACGCCCACATCTTCCTCCTCTCTCTAGAGCGTCTGGATTTTACAGTCATTACTTCATCGTTCCGAAGAAGGATGGGGGGGTTGCGTCCGATTTTAGATCTCCGTCTTCTGAACCGCGCTATCAAACGGCTTCGGGTTCAAGATGCTCACTATCAAGCAGATAGTATTTCAAATCCAGTCCGAGGACTGGCTTGTTACGATAGATCTCAAAGACGCTTATTTCCATGTTTCCATCCTTCCTCAACTCTGGAAGTTCCTGAGGTTTGCTTTCGGGGGCAAAGCATACCAAAATCGAGTTCTTCCCTTTGGCCTGTCACTCTCACCCCGCACTTTCACGAAGTGTGTGGATGCAGCTCTGGCTGCTTTGCGACTCCAAGGCATCCGCATAGTCAATTACATCGACGATTGGTTGAAACTAGCTCGATCGGAGCAGTTGGCGGCTCGACATCGAGATGTCGTTCTCGCCCATATGAGAGAGCTGGGGTTAAGACTAAATGCCAAGAAGAGTGTACTTTCTCCACTACAGAGTACCACTTATTTAGACGTGGTGTGGGATTCTACCACGATGCAGGCACGTTTGTCTCCTGGTCGTATCGAGTCAATCCTCACGACAGTCAGGAGAGTAAGAGAAGGCCAGTCACTCACTGTCAAACAGTTTCAGAGGCTGTTGGGTTTGATGGCAGCGGCGTCCAACGGTATACCTTTTGGCCTGCTGTACATGAGACCCTTGCAGTGGTGGCTCAGGACCAAGGGATTTTCCCCGCTTCGCATGATCAAGGTCACGCGGCGATGCTTACGTGCCTTGGACATGTGGAAGAAACATTGGTTCCTAGTTCTAAGGCCCAATGTTAGGGCTCCTTGTCGTCGTGTAACGCTAACGACAGATGCCTCTCTCACTATCCTTCTGTGGGCTCAGGGGAAGTTCCTCTCGCTAAGAGCAGTTTACATCCCTGGGTATCTCAATCAGGGAGCAGACATCCTGTCGAGACAGGGGCTGAGGCCCGGGGGATGGAGACTCCACCCTGAGGTCTGTTGCTAGTAGCCCCGTTCTGGCCGGCCCGAGTATGGTTCTCGGACCTGGTGTCCCTCCTCGACGGCTCTCCGCTGGAGATCCCGATCAGGAGGGACCTCCTCTCTCAGGCGGGGGGCACCTTTCTTCACCCCCGCCCAGAGTTATGGAAGTTGTGGACATGGCCCCTGAGGGGGCACAGCTCCTAGCATCTGGTCTCGCAACTGAGGTTGTTGAGACTATACTCCAGTCCAGAGCTCCCACCACTAGGAAGTAGTACACCTTAAAGTGGAAGCTTTTCACTTCATGGTGCGGTCAGCGACTGCAAGACCCAGTCAACTGCCCAATTGGTACAGTTCTGGAGTTTCTGCAGGAGCGATTCTCACGCTCAAGACTATCTTTCTCCCCGCTACTTCCTCACTTAAAAGGATCGGGGATCTGCAGGCACTTTCTGTTTCGTGCCTGGAATTTGCTCCAGGCATGGTTAGGGCATTCCTTTACCCGAGGGTCGGGTATGTCCCTAAGGTGCCCACTTCTTCGCCAGGGCCCATTGTACTTATCAGCTGTTTGTTTGCTTTGGTCCGCCAAGGAAAGGATCTCCGGCGGCCAAGCAGACTATGAGTAGGAGGACATTTGTGCTGTGGCGAGCTGGTCCTCTCCGCAAACTTTTGTCCGCTTCTATAACCTAGACCTGGCATCTACCCCAGGTTCCCAAGTTCTCTCTTCGTGATGTGCTCATCTGATACACACACAGGCAGGGACTTGGTAGTATGGCGCAGTGGGTATTCTCGTTCCCAAAGCGAATCTCGACGCAGCTCGAGTTCCTGAAGGGGAACGTCTCTAGGTTATGTATGTAACCATGGTTCCCCGAGGGAACGAGATGCTGCGTCTCTTTGCCATACTCCCTGCATCCCTCCAGGCGCTACTTCATCGAAGCTAACTTGCTTTCTGCTGGATGTGCTTTTATACTTCCTGGCGCTCACGTCACCCTGCTCGTGACGTCTCGCTGCTCCATTGGACTGATTTTACACGTGCTTCAGAACACGGTCATGCAGGGGCATTCCCAAAGCGAATCTCGACGCAGCGTCTCGTTCCCTCTGGGAACCATGGTTACATACGTAACCTAGAGATGTTTCTGGCCTTGCAGTTTTGACTTGATTGCAGTGCCACATTTCTTGCTGATGCAGGAGAAGCTTTGTTTCCAGTAATCAAGAGTGCTCATGCGTGTCATGGCAGGACAGTTTGGAGCAAGGTCAGATAGAGGATCCTTCTCAAACAGGCAGTCAAACTGACAGGCGTATTTACAATAATCCGCTCAAAAGGCCAAATCTGGGGTGAAGTATAAATCACTGCTCACATCTATTGTTCAAAAGCTTTTTTTTCAGGTTCAGCAGTATGCCATTCTCCAAATGCTGTGGTAGCAGTGCCATCAAATTAACTTTAAATTGCAGTGGATAAATTTAAATTGTATTATTCAACTGCAAGAAATTAATTACAACTAATTATCTCATGATGTTTAATCATGCTAATTAAAATGGCTTTTAATCAGAATGATCCTAAGTTTGAAATCATGTGTGAAGTACTTTATAACAACCTATTTGTGCCTCAGATTTTTCCAAAGCCTGCATACATTCATTTAGTGCAGGGGTGGCCAACCCTGCTCCTGGCGATCGACTGTCCTGCAAAGTTCAGCTCCAACCCTAATCAAACACACCTGAAGCAACTAATTAAGGTCTTCAGGATCACTTAAAAATTAAAGGCAGGTGTATTTGATTAGAGTTGGAGCTAAACTTTGCAGGACAGTCGATCGCCAGGAGCAGGGTTAGGCACCCCTGATTTAGTGTATTGAATATATTGAATGTTTCCATCTTGTTAATGTAGTATTTCCAGTTAAGTTACTTTCCTTCAACACTAGATGGCGCTAGAGTCATAGTAAATATCCTACTTGTCATTATCATTTACATCTGTCACACTAGAAATAAAAGGACTAGATCAAGATGTAATTTGGGCCTGAAATTGAAAATCCTAATTCAATATCTTATGCAAAATATTATTTGCTTACATGTAGGCTAATCTGCATTTATATGTAAATATACTGTGACAATTTAATTCATTTAAAAATATGAAAAGATTGCTTAGCTTTTAAAAATGCTATTTAATTTTTTATTTGATTATTATTTTATTTTTCAGGGTTTACATGCAACCTTAATACACAACAATAAATAATATTAAAGCATGTAAAAGCAAAAATGGAAAGATTTACAAAAGGTTTTCAAAACATGGGTTTCCACCATATATTTGTATATATGAAATATATGGTGGAAACCCATATTTTGAAAACCTTTGTGTTCTTTGCTGAAGTCCACAATGTGCTATATTTGCAACTATGATACTGCAAGTGCATTTTGTATATTTTATATTACAGACTGTAATATATTTTATGCAATTATATTTTTTGTATATTACAGTCTGTAATATATTTGTATATTACAGATACACGTGTGTGTGTGTGTGTGTGTGTGTGTGTATGTGTGTATATATATATATATATATATATATATATATAGCTAACATATATAGATATATACAACTATATAACAATATGTATAAGATACATACAACTAACAAATATATATATATATATATATAAGGCTACCATATATATATATATATTTGTTAGTTGTATGTATCTTATACAAATTGTTATATAGTTGTATATATCTATATATGTTAGCTATATATATATATATTTGCTAGTTCTATACATCTGTTAGTTGCTACTCTTAATGATGCACCATGAGAGATGTTGCCATAGATATAGAATGCACAACATCAGCATTGAAAGTGGCTAATTAAAATGTAAAAAAAAAAACACCATTCGTTTTTTCTTCTTGAAAGTTACTGCATTTAAAGCCCCTTCTGTGTTTAATGTTTGCCACATAGGAAGACACCAGAGTGACAACACTGACTTGCTGCCTCTGACTGAACCAAACTGCAGAATTTAATTGTTTTATGAATGATAATTATGTATATTACTGACTCTTCATATTCACTTCATATTCTATTGTAAGGTTAGTTGAATTTCTCTACATACCCAGAAACTGTCAGACATTTTAAATATTAAAAAAAATTTTTTAATGCAGTGAAGAATCTGAACTTCTGCCACATCTAAAGCATAATATATATATATATATATATATATATATATATTAGCTATTTATCACATAATAATATGGAATGTACACTTCAATATAAAGGCTCTTTATTGGCATTGATACTTCTATGAAGAACCTGTATCCAAATAATCTTTCAAATACATTACTTTTTTTTTATGGAAGAAGGTTCTTTAAATTAAAATGACCTTCACACTAAGACTCACACAGACCATGGTAAATCACCACCAATGTGCAGCATTATTGCACATTTTGGGATAAATCTTGAGGAATAAACTGCTTTTTTGTTTGTTTTTGTTTTACTGTTTTATCTCACATACATTTTCTTGACCAGGTCAGGATCTGCATGCTTTCATATCAGCACAATGAACACCAGCAGGCCTGTGGAATATTTCATCCTCGACGGAGTGAAGGACAGATACATGCTTCCCATCTTCTTCATGGCCTATGTTTTTGTTCTGAGTGGAAACAGCATGATCATATACCTTGTTAGAACTGACCCCAAGCTCAACAGTCCTATGTATTTTTTCCTTCATAATTTGTCCTTTTCTGATATTGTGTACACTTCAGTGTCAATTCCCAAAATGATGTCAGTGTTCCTGACTGATGAAAAAACCATTTCTAAGACCGGATGCTTTTTACAGATGTACTTTTTTCTCTCAACTGGAACGACAGGGCGTGCTTTGTTGACCGTAATGGCTTTTGACCGGTACGTTGCAATCTGTAATCCCCTGCGGTACACGACTATCATGACCAGACAACGCTGTATTCTGTTGATATTTGCTTCTTGGGGTTTTGGGGCCTTTTTAGTGCTGCCTATAACTATTTGGGCTACTCAGCTGCCTTTTTGCGGTCCTAATATTGTTAGGCACATGCTCTGCGATCACTCCTCTGTATTGACCCTTGCCTGTATTGACACCAGCAGGAATAGCATTTTTTCCCTAACGCTTGCCCTCATTGCAATCCTCAGTACGTTCCTTCTCATCTTAATTTCATATATCTGTATTGGCAAAGCTATGAGAAAAATGAGCAAGGCACAGCAGCTCAAAGTTGCGGCCACTTGTGGGTCCCACCTGATAGTGGCGTGTAGCTCGTATATTTCAGCCTCCTTTGTGTATATCTCATATCGGGTAGCTAGATTTGACCCAGATGTTCGTACAGTCATTGCTGTACTGTACTCTGTGCTGACACCTCTGCTGAATCCCATCATTTACAGCTTGAGGAATAAAGAACTGCAAGATGCAATGAAGAGAGCATTTTGTAGATGCACTATTGCTTCGAAAATCAACAGTAAAACAGTTCCTTCTGTTGCTTAGAATCAGCAGAAATCTGTTAAATGTAAAAGGCATTCAATTTATTCCATTAAAAAGTATGAACACGGTTCAAATATGGCTAGCTGTGGAATAAACTAGATTAAATTAGTTACAATGTACGAGATTGAAGATTTAATAATAATGAATATATAACCTGGTTTTTGTGTATTTAAGACACATGAAGTGTAGTACTATTACAGAAATCTTATTTTTGGTTTATTTATGGCTGTCAAATATACATCAAATTAAGTTTATGAGTTTATTTACATTAAAACTGTGCAATCCAAATGGATGGAACTTTTATATGCAATTAAAATACATACACCTTAAATTTAGGCCTAAATATTTTGTTATATTAAATTAAAAAGTAAAAATAAAAATAATTTAATTGATTCTAATTGGGCATATACAGTACAATGTTTTTTTTTTTTTACTTCTGAAAACAAAGCATGCCAAACATGGCACAAAATATTTCTCCCACACATTGTATTTTCAGTAGTGCAAGAAATCAACATACCTATTATTTCTAATGACTTTATAGTTTTTTTTTCATGTAGTATATTTTTATCTATTTATATTCCAGAAAAATTGTCAAAGTGATTTCAGATTATAATATCTAATATATGTTTTAAGATTGTTAAAAAATATATACTTAATTTGCTATTTGCTGCAATAATAACACAAAAACATGATGTGGAAATATTACATTTAAAATCACACTTTTATTTGAATGGATATTTGAATAGTACTGAGATGGTTTTTACTGTGGACAGTGACATGAGGAACAGAATACTGAAGAATATGATAAAAAATAAAACATGAATGTCCCAGAATCTAGAGAGTTGCATCACTCTCATTGCCAATTTGCCAAATTGCATCAAATTGCCAAACACACACCAGCCACATTAAATCACCAGTACAAAATAATTAAACAAACTCAAAGCATTCTAAGCGCTTGTTCAGTCTATATCCAGTCAAGAACTGTATTAGTTGGTTGATAGTTGAACAACAAACAACACTGTAGTTGGAACAACAAATGTATACACTGGATGATGTGCCTGGATTGTCATGGTACATTTAGGTTATCAATATACAATGCCTTTTTGATCATCTCAAAGTAAATTCTAATAAACTGTTATACTTATTATTTTTAATATTTCTATTGTATGTAAAACAGTTTTTTTTCATGCTTCTAACCTGTGAATATAATATGATTGTATGAACATATGGCATTCAGAATATTCCTGTCCAACAGTTTGTTCAAATAAATACATTTATGTAAATGCTACATATGACGTTTCAATTTTAATAAATGATATTAATGAGAGAGTGCAAAAAAATCCATCCAATCTTTACTCAAACACACTTAATCCCATAATGATGATTTATATCATGCGTGTTACTAGGCCCTTTTTAGGGGGGCCTTTTTGTGGGCCTAATATTCTTAGGCACATATTTTATGATCACTCCTCTGTAGTGAGCCTTGTCTGTATGGACACCGTGAGGAATGGCATTTTGTACCTGACAAGTGCCCTCATTATCTCTTGTGTATATGTATTTATGAAGTTTATCTGCAAAAACAGATAACTCCGGTTTTATTCATTTTCATAAATCATGTTTTTTATTATCATCATGTTTTTATTGATTTATTGTATTAGCTGTATTTGTTTAGTTATTATTATTTAATCAAAGTGCAGTTTGATTGAAATTAATTGGAATGCAGGATAAAAAAACATGATTTTTGAACCGTATTAAAAACGGAGTTATCTGTTTTTTCAAAGGATCTCTTCATATGTATATCTCATATCATGTCAAAATTCGCAACTGAAGAGAATTACACTAGGTTTACTGACAAGATGGAACGTTCTGAGTTCCTTATCTGTTGGTCACTACGAGTTATGTCATGACGACATATGGGATTTTACCTGGAAGCCCCAATCATCTCTGACTTTAAGGGAAAACGCCAATTAAATTTGGCTAGTGGATTTTGCAGACCTGAGCCACTCCCCATGTATACAGGTATAAATAGGCAACAGGTGCATCCACTCTTCAGATTTTTGCTTCGGAGCCGAGTGGATGAACATGTTGATCTCTGCAAAGCCATTCATCATCTGTCTGGGAGCTGTTCTGGTTGGCTTGATGGTGCGAACAGCGGTGTCCCTGTCTGCAGCGATTCCCCTGGGCACTTCAACTAAAAGAGTAGAGGATCAGATGTCGATTACAGCATCGGTGGATGGGTTTTCGTCCTCCGAGGATGAAGATTCGGTGGGGCTGCCCCCCTTGGGTGTTGTGGCCGCCACTGAATCGGACTCGGAGTTGACGGCCATGATTGCCTGGGCAGCTGTGAGCATCGGGCTGGAGGTCAATAGACCGCCCAGTCCCGAGCCCTCACGGCTGGATGATTGGTTTCTCAGGGCGGGACATGGCTCACAACCTTTCTTCACAACAAAGCTTTCTTCCCGGAGGTGCATGAGGAGTTGACAAAGTCATGGACAGCCCCTTTTACGGCCAGAAGCTGCTCATGTCCCTCCTCCGTCCTCACTACCCTCGATGGCGGGGCAGCCAGGGAGTACGTCGACATTCCCCAGGTGGAGAGAGCGTTCACAATGCTGCCACTTGGAGGAATTGTCCTTGTCTCCCGTCCATAGCCTGTAAGCTGATGGCTGCTCTGGCCGCCGCTATCTCTGAGTTTGAGGGGTGGTGTATGCAGCCCAAATACACCATAAATCAATCCCCATAATGGGAAGCGCTACAGACAGGGGACTTAGTTCAGGAACAGGTGGGCTAGAGTGAGTGGGTTTGGGGATACCAGCTGCGACTGCTGACACCAGCGGTGGATCCTCCACGCTAGATACCAGTCGGGAGTACAGTCGAACTGACCTCGGACTTCTAGGTGCAGCAGACAGGAAGTAACCAGACTCTGGATGACCAGCTGTGATGTGACGTGACTCAGGATGATCAGCTGTGATGTGACGTGACTCAGGATGATCAGCTGTGATGTGACGTGACTCTGGATGACCAGCTGTGATGTGACGTGACTCTGGGTGATCTTATGAGGAGCAGCTGTGACTTGACTTGACTCCTGATGCTCAACCGTGACTTGACTTGACTCATGAAGATCAACTGTGATTTTACTTGCCTCATGACGATCAGTGATGATTTGACTTGACTCAGAATGACCAGCGATGACTTGACTCATGATGATCAACCATGACTTGACTTGACTCATAAAGATCAGCTGTGACTTGACTTGACTCATGACGATCAACCGTGACTTGACTCATGAAGATCAGCTGTGACTTGACTTGACTCATGATGATCAACTGTGACTTGACTTGACTCATGAAGATCAACCGTGATTTTACTGGCCTCATGACTGTAAGGATAAAAGAAACTCAAAATCTTTGATCTCCTGAGAAACAAACAATACACTGGCATCTTCAAGACACCCCACAGAGGGGTGGTGCAGGAAACGCCTCTCTCACATATGCATTGGTTCCTCCTCATCCCCTTCCTTCCCCTCACCCATCCTTCTCTTCACCCAGCTCACTCAGAATGGTCAAGAATATAATGTTCTATATGAATGCAAATAAGATTTACAGTCATGTTTGGTTTCATTTGAATAGTTTCAGGGCGATTGGTACAATGGTCTTAATCTTACAAAAGTAGACTAAAAGATAATCCAGATCCTAAGACTTGTAGCGTCTCGACCAATCTGACACACTAATTTTTATTTGATTTAACAAATCAATTATTCATTAGATTAACAAATCGTCACAGTCCCCTCACTCAATAAACTGGATGCCAGGATTTCTGCTGAACACCAGGCCCCCTTGGTCACCATGACAACTAATCATGATATCACTGGTTTTATGACCCCAAGGGGGTCTAGAAGAACCGCTGATTAATACTTTGAGTGTTAATTAAGTTGTACAAAGCTATCAGCTGTCGGGGTCTAGACAAAGGTGGTCTAGAAGAACCGCTGATTAATGTCGGAATATTACATGGGTAGCTGTAGGGGGCTAAACATTAGCCACAAACCTCTGAATAAGGATTAGAATGGCGAGTTTGTCAAAGTCATGAATAAAACAGAATGATCAAACACTCACCTAAATTTAATGAGTAACAAACAACTCTCTTAACCTTTTTCATTTTTGGAGTCAGATGAATAAAAGAGGTAAAATTCAAAGTAAAGAGTTAATTAGAATAATCAAATGTAAGAATAATCAGAGACCGACAAACAACTAATTTGCCTTTCAACCTAAATTCGAGTTCATACTAAAATGGAGTCAGATTGAGTTAAACCTAAATTGAATAACTCTGCGCGCTGAAAAGACCGAACACGCAAGAAACCTTCATCCGCCACTGGATACCTTCCTTGGGCCATGTGTGCGGACCTTACACATGACGATCAGTGATGATTTGACTTGACTCAGAATGATCAGCGATGATTTGACTTTTTTGGTTTCAGTAACCGCAGTTAGTGTTGAAGCAGCCATGTCAGGGAGACGCTGTGTGTTTCTAGGTGAACGCAAAAGCACTTTATTTGGCCTGGGTCACTGCACTGGGTCAGCTGGCCAATCAGAGCAGACTGCGCTTGTCGAAAGGAGGGACTTTGTAGAAAACGAAGCGTTTGAGAGAGGCGGGGCATAGAGGACCTACAATAATGTACAGTATTTGAAAAATAATGTGTTTTTTTAACATTAAAGCATGTCAACATATTCTGTTACACCAAATACACAAAATAATGATCTTTAAAATAGCATCATATGACCCCTTTAATCAACAAAGTGTTGACTAATTAACTATTAAAATATACTTAGAAATAGAAAATATACTTCACCATTACACAGAGAGTGAATGAACAAGGTTTTGCTTGGACACCTCTTCTGATTTTTGTAAAATCACTGATGCATGGAATGGTGCGTCTTTATTTTGACATAACAGGGATGCTTTTACGCCCTTACTAACTTACTAATAATTATGTAATATGTTCTTTAATTGGAGAAAACTGCTGGCCTGTATCAGTTGTATTATCATCACCTGATTCAGAAGTGTTGGGTGAAGGAGGAGGGTATATTCGGCCTACCTGAAGTGGGCGAGGACGAGGATAGATTCACAAAGCTGTAATATCTTATGACAAACAGTATCAGGGATTAAAGTTTTCCGTCACTACGACGGATTTCTGTCAGTTCATAAGGACAGTCACATGCTTCATTCCTGAATGATTCAGCTGTTCGAATGAATCAAATGAATAAATGATTCAGTGATAAAATCAGTGACTTGCCGCCACCTGCTGGCGGATTTAGTTAAATTTTTAGCATATAATTTCTGTTATTTAAATCATTTAATATTTCTGTGTTCAAAATGTTATGTTTAAAACATTAATCTCCACATTAATTTATGAATTTAATTGCACTCATGCCACCTCTGAGCCTCATTAAACACAGTGTTGGGGAGTAACTAGTTACATGTAACGGCGTTACGTAATTTAATTACAAAATAAATGTAATTAATCAGTTACAGTTACTAAGAAAAAATGTGTAATTAAATTACAGTTACTTATGAAAATGTTAACTATTACAAAGGGGATTACATTTGAATATTTGAGTCATTCCACGAAACCGGTACGATTTGGGCTTTCACATTTTTTGATTTTTTACCCAAAAGTATTACTTTTCTGAACACCCCACAACATTAATGACATATTTAACTTCCAGAAAAACATATTTTCCCACCTCAGGCATCAAATCCCTATTATTATTGGTCATTATTTTAAGATATGGGTACTATTAGTCTTCAACCCCGTTATGGACACTATGGGAGCTCTCTAAATAGGTTTATAAAATGTATTTGTAATGAAATCAACATTTTCCTATAGTCAGATGTCCCTCACACTAATTCAGTATTTGTAAATATAAAAGTTACATAAAATTGCACACTTTTGCTATACTAAAGCCTGAAATGGGCACTTTTTGTGACTGCAACCTCATCATTTTTGATCAAAGAAGTGGCTTAACTTCAGAATTTGAACTAAAATAAGTATTCTTGATTACTCTGAACATTTCAGACTGAGTTCAACAAACATTAAATTGTTTTTTCATAAACTTCAAAAAAATTATTAATAAAAATGTAGGTGTGACGGGGTTGAGACTAGGGTAACGGAGTTAAAGATGGTAACGGGGTTGAAGAGACAAATACATCTTAACAAATAAATAGTTTTTTACTCATTCACTGCAAGATTTTCTATAAACACTGTATTTCATTATGTTACCAAGAAAAACAACATACAGTGGGTACGGAAAGTATTCAGACCCCCTTAAATTTTTCACTCGTTGTTATATTGCAGCCATTTGCTAAAATCATTTAAGTTAATTTTTTTTCCTCATTAATGTACACACAGCACCCCATATTGACAGAAAAACACAGAATTGTTGACATTTTTGCAGATTTATTAAAAAAGAAAAACTGAAATATCACATGGTCCTAAGTATTCAGACCCTTTGCTCAGTATTTAGTAGAAGCACCCTTTTGATCGAATACAGCCATGAGTCTTTTTGGGAAAGAGGCAACAAGTTTTTCACACCTGGATTTAGGGATCCTCTGCCATTCCTCCTTGCAGAGCCTCTCCAGTTCTGTCAGGTTGGATAGTAAACGTTGGTGGACAGCCATTTTTAGGTCTCTCCAGAGATGCTCAATTGGGTTTAAGTCAGGGCTCTGGCTGGGCCATTCAAGAACAGTCACAGAGTTGTTGTGAAGCCACTCCTTCATTATTTTAGCTGTGTGCTTAGGGTCATTGTCTTGTTGGAAGATAAACCTTCGGCCCAGTCTGAGGTCCTGAGCACTCGAGAAGGTTTTCGTCCAGGATATCAGCCACTCCTTTGTTATCTTGGCTGTGTGTTTAGAGTCATTGTCCTGTTGGAAGGTAAACCTTCTGCCCAGTCTGAAGTTTTGAATGCTCTGGACAGGGCTTTCATTAAGGCTATCTCTATATTTTGCTGTGTTGAGCTTTCCTTCTACTCTGAGGAGTCCGTCAGTCCCTGCCGCTGAACACACAGCCCCACAGCATGAGGCTGCTACCAGCACACTTTACGGTTGGGATGTTAAAAGCCCTTCCCCATCGATTGCTCAGTTTGGCCAGAAGGCCATCAGCTCTAGGAAGAGTCCTGGGCTGCATTTCCCAAAAGCATCATAAACTTAGGTACATCGTAGACCCATTGCTTTACAATGCTTTTGGGAAACGCAGCCCTGGTTGTTTCAAACTTCTTCCACTAAGAGTAACGTAGACTACATGCTTCTGCAAACCTTTAATGCAGCAGAAATGTTTCTGTATCCTTCCCGAGAACTGTGCCTTGATACAATCTTGTCTCGGAGATCTACAGGTAATTCTTTGGACTTTATGGCTTGGCTTGGCTTGGTTTGTGTTCTGACATGCACCGTTAACTGTGGGACCTTATATAGACAGTTGTGTGGCGTTCCAAATCATGTCCAATCAACTGAATTTACCACAGGTGGACTCCAATCAAGTTGTAGAAACATCTCAAGGATGATCAGTGGAAACAGGATGCACCTGAGCTCAATTTTGAGTGTCATGGCAAAAGCTGTGAATACTTATGTACATGTGATTTTTTTTTTCATTTTTAATGTCTTTGCAAAGATTTCAAACAAAATTCTTTCACCTTGTCATTATGGGGTATGTTT
>NW_015505303.1:2208476-2211955 GCF_001515645.1 Sinocyclocheilus grahami
ACACTTTCTAACACTCAGCCTAGTCGTTTTCTTACACCCTTAACTGCTCATTCCTCTACCTGGAAGATCCTGGACATGGATACTGCTCTGGGGCATGATCTGGACTTTGTGGAGGAGTGGTTATTAAGTTCCTCAGTGCTTCTCTCCTCTCCTTGCCTCTTTTGTAAGCTGCTCTCCACTTTCTATGCTTCAGCCACTGTTGTCTTTCACTTAACTCATTGATTCCTTTCTTTTTCCCTTTCTCTAAATTTTTTTCTCCATCTCTGGCGTTCATTCTGCAGGTATTTCTCCCTTTTTTTAGGATCAGCATTTAGGCGTGCCGCCTGCACGATACTCATAGATGTCTGTAGATGTTTAAATTGATATCATTAAATCAAATATTCTTTCAGAGCAATTTACTTAACACTGAGATGTGAAAGTCTAGGCAGAACACACATATGCACACACAGCTTTAACATGGACATTACTACATTTAACATATGCATGTGGTATAAGACTCTTGATCAAATATAATAATTCATTTAAATTACTGATTAACTTCAAAACCAAAGTGTTAAAAACACAACCCCATCACAATCTCACAACCCCATTATGATCGAATAAGTAACGGGGTTGTGATTTTTTGCTCAAAATGGCCACTGCTCTAAATGTAGTGAATAACAGGAGAGCACAAGGCATGCATGATATTAAGAAATTATGTATATTGTTGAAATAAAAAGATCATTTTCACAAGTAATAGATTTCTATCTTTATTTGATGTAAAGGGGTTGAGTCGTTAAGCTTGACAACCACAATATCACAATATTAATAATTTATAGTTATAAAAGAAGGTGGGAACTTGCCTATGTCTGCCCACAATGTTGTTCAGAAGACTCAGATGATGTCACTTCCTGTTAATGATGTCACATATGGATCAGTTAATAATTTTTATGGGGGGATAATGATTTGTGTAACGGGGTTGAGGGGTTACTGAGGTATGGAACTAAATAATATGATTTTAATGAATAATCATGAATTTACTTAGAAAAAAAACATGACCAGCAAAAAAGCACAGATATATATTTATGAGAATGGCAAAATGTATGGACTTTGTTCTAATTTTATTATTCATATCCCAAGTACACTTTCATAGAAGTCCATGAGGGACATGACAAAATAGGCGGTGTCAACTGAAAAAAACAAGATAATTTCTAATATAAAGATAAAATGTCATGTTTTTAAACCTTATTAAAGGAGACATTTCAATTAATACAAAAAGCTTTTAAAAATAGATTTTGGGGACCCAATTAGGAATGAGAATGTGACGTAACGGCGCGTTGAGTTCTGGGAAACTGCTTGTTTATCCGCCATATTTGCAGGATAGCGCTGCCGTTCCGCTATTGAGTTTAGGGCAGTATTTGATTGTTTGTCGTGATTGTGAAAAATGTCACCAGTGTATGTCATTCATACTGCATCGATAATTGCAATAGTATTGTTGAACACACACTTTTATTTGGATAATGTACCATATGATGACTGAGCAGCGAGCGTCCAGCGGGCGACAGTTTTCACGCTAATCGGGTAAACACTGTAAACCAAATTCTATCAAACCTAAGAGAGAAATGCAGCGCATATCATGCAGTACGATAAAATAGCTTCTCTTCCCTGCAAACGATACAATGAAGAATGAATGGTTGTTTAACTTAAAGGCAAAAACAAAACAAAAGAGAAGCATTTATCCTAATAGAGAATGAGAAGTAACCATGGGAACGGATAGCGTATCCTGCTAATATGGCGGCGCCTTCCCGAAATGCAATGCGGAGTGAAAAGATCGTGACGTAACTCCTCATTCTCTATAGATAAAATACACTTAAAAAGGTCAGAGGGACTCAAATCGTACCGGTTTCGTGGAATGACTCATTTACACACATCCACATACAGATTTAATTTATTTATTTCCCAAATTGCACTGATTACTCTGAGACATAGCCTAATTTCCACGATGGGGAAAACACAGACTGGTTAGTAGAATCCAATAACAATAAAAACGGAATTCCTATAGCCTAACGCGGACGGAATATGCCACATTTTGGACGAATAAATCAAAAGTAGGTCAGTACACTTGAATCAAAACGCGATATGGACTAGTGTCTGTGAATATTATAAAAGACAATATATGAATCCTGCACGTTCTGCGTGTCTGTGGAAAAAGGCGCGGACTGGCCAGCGGGAGAACCGGGACAATTCCCGGTGGCCTGGCAGCCGATTTGGCCCGCTATTTTAATATTATTATTGTATAATTGCCTGCCGGATGTACTAAAGCGATTATTTCCGAATTCGCCATTCGATAATTAAATCTCTAATAAATCATGAATCGGTTAGTCGTGACTGGCAATGCTTCGGCTCGCGCGCTCTCCGCGCCTCCGCCAAACGGTTTTGGATCAGAGTAATCAATGCGAGAGAGAGAATGGAGTGGACTGTGGAAGCGCACAGGTGAAGCAGAGAAGCAAAACTAGGCCTACTGTTCAGGGTTTCAAGTGCAGGTCAGTTTCATCTGTAAATATGCTATTGTAGTTTTGTCTTTGTTTACTTGTTAAGCTTGTTTTTAAGCAGTAGCAGCCCATTGCTCATCGGTCATCACTCAAAATACTGCATAAAGGACATCATTAGTATCTACTGTAATGTTACAGTAGTAATTTAGCAGACAAATAATCATATTTTATAATAGGTTTAGGGGGAGCTATGGCAAACAACACAACCCTTACGAAAATTAACGATTTTACTATAAATCCAATGACAATATACTATTGTCAAAGCATGGTAACCACAAATTAACCATGGTTTTTGCTACACTAACCATAGTTTAACCATGGAATTTGTAGTAAAAATAAATACAAATGGTAATCCATTTGCCACAAAAAAAGAAAAAAAAACATGGTTACTTTTACTATAAAAAAAAAGCATGATTAATTTTTGTAAGGGAAAAACATGACTGGTGTTTAGTATTAGGATTTTTCTATAGTGTGGTGATGTACTAATTTTGACATGTAGGCAATTTAGAAAGTATAGTTTTGTTAAAGCTTGAGTATTAAAGTCATGTGAGATATCAGGGCAAAATAAAGAGACTGAAAAGAAAAATGTAAGTGAAGGTGCAGTTCAGGAGAGAACTTTTAAATATTGTGCATGTCCCCAACCTAAGGATTTAAACCTTTTTTATGTGAGGCCAATACAAAAAATAGGGTTGTCCATGTTTCAGAATTTGTTGTGGGTGTAATGCTATTGTAGTTTTGTCTTTGTTTACTTGTTAAGCTTGTTTTTAAGCAGTAGCAGCCCATTGCTCATCGGTCATCACTCAAAATACTGCATAAAGGACATCATTAGTATCTACTGTAATGTTACAGTAGTAATTTAGCAGACAAATAATCATATTTTATAATAGGTTTAGGGGGAGCTAGGGCAAACAACACAACCCTTAGGAAAATCAACTATTTTTTAATAAT
>NW_015505303.1:2212016-2217979 GCF_001515645.1 Sinocyclocheilus grahami
GGTTTCATTTACTACACATAGGCCTACTGAAGCTTGCGGTGTTTTCAGCCTCTGCCACCACAATATATGAGTACATGAACACCTAAACATAATCTCTAGAACTGCTCTGAGTCACTTCATGAGCATTTTACTTATTTTGAGAAAACTATCATCATATCATATAAAAAGAGACACCAATGTTTCAAGAGTTTAATACACAGAATAGGACACATGCTTATTAGATAACCGTATTTGAGTTGATGTATATGCTTTTATTTATTATTATTTTTTAATTAACTTTTTTTCCCCAAAACCATTGTTAGATGCAGTGTTTCCTGTAGTTATGCAAAGATTTGGTTTCAAAAACAGTATCAATAAACTATTTCTTATGATTTAAAAACTGCATTGAACTTCAGATCAATCTCAAAGTAAAAGGGAGGTACTAAAGTCTGATTTTGTGGTGGATGTGTTCAAATATGATCATCTTAATTCAAGTGATGAAGGATTTTGGAAGTCTGACAGTGTTGAGCACTACTGTAAGGTTAACCCTGCATGGTGTAAATGATTAACAGTTGCAAATAAACATTCATTAGAAATTTAGAAAAGTACTCAAAGAGTAATCAAAAGTAATCAGTTACATTACTTTAAGTAATTGAAAAAGTTACACTACTATTACATTTTAAATAGGGTAACTTGTAATCTGTAACCTATTACATTTCCAAAGTAACCTTCCCAACACTGATTAAACATCTGAAAATGTACCTACAAGCCACTTTTGTGTTCTGTGCTACCTCTGTAGTACAAAATAATTTATTAATACTAATTTCATATGATTCGTAACTTATTTGTCTTATTCTACTTCTTATTATATTGTTTTAAATAGAAATTTTTAAAAGCTTATAAACATACATTTTTGAATTTAACAGATGAAAATTGATACATAGATGATGCCATTACAAATTTAAAAAGAAAATACTCCTGTAAGTCACTTTAAAGGCACAATATGTAAGATTTTTTTAATTAAAATATCCAAAAACCACAAGAACAATGTTATATATTTTGCTGACTTGTGTACTTACATTATCCCAAATGTTTCAAAGAATGTTTAAATCCAGAGAAATAAGCAATTTTAACTAATGATATGGACCATGTCCATAGTGCCATTGTGTCACCTGCCAATGACGTCACAACCCCTCGATTTCCGGTTTTGTAGAAAACATGGAAACGCCAAAGACGCTTTAATATGCTATGCATTTTATTAGACAGGTGACGACCGCACAGAGTAGCATTATAACAGAATGTTCAAATGCGTCTAGTATGATAAAACAATGCTGCTTACTTCCGCTGCTTTCCGGAAAGAGCGGTCAAAATAAAAGCTCAGCTGCTTTCGAGCCATGTGTCGCACTCGTTCAGCGGACTCGTTTCAGCCTCACCCTGCTTCATACTATGACATTAATACATTTTTAATACATTAGCTCATCCATGAACATGATTTCTGCCTGAGTCCCATCGGATTGCTTCGGCTGTGGGGATGAAGACGACAACTCCCATGATTCCACAACCAGTCACGGTGTCATCTAACTACGCCTTTGTTTCTTTTGAATACGCGCCCTCTAGTGGCAAAAAATTACATGTTGTGCCTTTAAAGGAGTCAAATGTCACCTCGTAATAGGAAGGCACATTTTTTATCAGAATTTTTGATTATTGATCAGAAGATGCTCTTAAATTTTTAAATTAGGAGGACAAGCGCTCCTAATTACAAGAAGAAAAAACTGCTCTTAAACTGGGTGTGTGACAGGTATGGATGAGGAATGGGGATTGGTCGAAGATTTTTTTTTTTGCTTTAACCCCTGCAATATAATAAGTAGAATAAGACAAATAAGTTACCAATCATATGAAATTAGTATTAATAAATTAATTTGTACTACAGAGGTGGCACAGAAGAACACAAAAGTGGCTTGTAGGTACATTTCAGACATTTAATGAGGCTCAGAGGTGGCATGAGTGCAATTAAATTTATGTGTATACAGAAATATTAAATGATTTAATAAAGTAATTGAAAAAGTTACACTACTATTACTTTTTAAATAGGGTAACTTGTAATCTGTAACCTATTACATTTCCAAAGTAACCTTCCCAACACTGCATATAGCCACATATTTGTCAAAGGCCATTATCATCAGCACATAGTGACTTGCTGCTGCAAATACATGTACAAAATGCTTGAACAACACAGTCCACATATGTCATGTAGCGCTCTGAAGTTTCCCTTAAAATGTCCTGTAGTAAGCGTGGCATAATGACAGTGGTCCCTAGTATATCGTTCAGTGGCAAATTACAGAACAGAAAATGCATAGGGGGATGTAGGTTCTTCTCTATTGCAATCAGAACTATTAGTCCAATGTTACATCCCATTGCAAAGACATAAAACAAGAAAAGCAAGATAAAAACAAAATAGGAAGCCTGAGGTGTAACTTTCAGTCCCTCCACAAAGAGAATGTTGTTTGCGAATGTCAGGTTGTCCATTAATTACTCTACACAAAACCTGTGAACAATAAAACACAGACTTGTCATTAAATATCTCAAGTGTCATCTTAATTGTCTACATCTTAAATGTCTGCATTACACTATGAGAAATATGCATGGACTATGTTGATATATATTTGTGTTTTACCTATTATTCAGTGTTTCTTTTGCATATAACATATGATGGTATTTTCATGTGTTTTATTTGCATGTAAATCTACATACTGTATGCTGCTTATTTACAAAACAACATACTGTACATTGTTTTCTCTTCCAATAATTTTTAGAGTCAACATAAATTGACACTTTTCAAAGCACATAGTCATTTAAACTTTTAGCACTACATAATAATTAAAAAAATGAATTAATAATTTGTTTGATATTCCAGAATCTGGAGTCATTTGTTTGCTTTTCCTGGTGTTTGCTTTTCTAACAATACAAAGCATAATTGTACCCGAAGTAGGGGTCGACCGATTATCGGTGCCAATATTAAGCATTTTTATGATTATCGGTATCGGTCATTTTCAAAACCGATTCGCCGATAAAATAACTTAATTTTGAACCTCTGTGCCACCTCTGTAGTACAAATTAATTTATTAATACTAATTTCATAATAATTAAAAAAATGAATTAATAATTTGTTTGATATTCCAGAACCTGGAGTCATTTGTTTGCTTTTCCTGGTGTTTGCTTTTCTAACAATACAAAGCATAATTGTACCCGAAGTAGGGGTCGACCGATTATCGGCGCCAATATTAAGCATTTTTATGATTATCGGTATCAGTCATTTTCAAAACCGATTCGCCGATAAAATAACTTAATTTTGAACCTCTGTGCCACCTCTGTAGTACAAATTAATTTTTCATTAATACTAATTTCATGATTGGTAACTTATTTGTCTTATTCTACTTCTTATTATATTGTTTTAAATTGACATTTTAAAAAGCTTATTAGCATAAATATTTGAATTTGACAGATGAAAATGATGCCATTGCAAAGGTAAAAAGAAAATGCCCCTGTAAATCACTTCGCCTCATATTAGGAAGGCAAATTTTTGATCAGAATTTTTGATTATTGATCAGAAGGTGCTCCTCAATTTTGCGCTCTTGATTATAAGAAGAAAAACACTGCTCTTAAACTGGGTGTGTGACAGGTGTGGCTGAGGAATGGGGTTTGGCCGAGGAAAAATTTTCAGTCAAAAGATAAATTTTTTGCTTTAACCCCTGACTACTACAAAAACTTTTGTTTAAAAGAATAATCACACAATACGCTATTTCTTCCATGTTTTAATTTGAATGGTAAACCCTTTGTTTGCCAAAAAATAAAGAGTTTAACTCTTTAAAATAAAGACTACACTATACTCAACCAACACCAGGGAAGGCAGTTTTTGTCAGAGCCCTTGTTATTCTTAATTTTGACATTAATTTAAATTTTTACACCAGACATATATATCGGTTCAAAATATCGGTTATCGGGCTACTTGATCTGTAATAATCGGTATTGGCATCGGCCTTGAAAAACACATATCGGTTCACCCCTAACCCGAAGTATTTGAATATTACTTCAGATCAAGTTGTCCGGTAAAGAGTTAAAGTGAAATCTATGAATCTTAAGTTTTACTGTAAGTGCATAAACAACTTGCTCTTCTCTGAAGAAATATTTGCTTGTTCTTGCCTTTTAATAACTGATTCAAATATGTTCTCTGTGCTGTCATTACCCAAGAGGGGAAACTAATTATTTTTGCTTGATGGCATGACCATAGCTAGAGATATTCTAATAGTGGTTGGCTCTTTGCTCTTGTTACCTAGGTGTGTGTGTTGTTGTTGTTGTCAGTATGCGTCATCAGCCCATGTCCTTGCCCCTAGTCAGACACCGCTATACGTCACGTAACAGCAACAAAAACATGAACAAACACTGAATGATCATCTTTTTATTAACTAACATTAACACAGATTAATAAATGTATTGTTCCATGTTCGTCTGTGCGCAAGGTTTATGCACATTGTCTGAAGTCTTCTTCTCTGTTTTTAGTTTATCTATGTGGCACAATTACAGTGCCACATACTGGTCTAGCATGTATACTACATCGTTTCGTGGTTTCGTGTGGACGCAGATATTTCTTGAGACGAGGGGGGAAAAAAAGATCGGATAGGTAAAGCTCTGGCTTCGTGTGGACGTAGCCCTAGTTGTATGGGATTTGCATGTTAGAGGATAGTCTGTAACATTAGGGGATATAAATAATTCCAAGTGCTTATGGGTCTAGAGAGCATCGTTTTCCTGCATCTATCCACCTTCATAGTTTGGTTGGTCATAGGTGGTTATGGCCTTGGTGAAAACTAAACCCTGACAATGATAATCAGAATACATAGAACCTTCTCTTGTTTTTTTTTTTAATAAAACATAAAAGTTCTTATACAGTACATAGTTTGAAATTAAATGGCTAAATATATGTGCATGTGTAAAACAAAAGTTCTGTTTTACAATCTATTCATAAGTGACAAAGTTAAATTAATTGGAGAACATTTTTTAAACAAAGTACATCAATTGTTATGAACTGGTAGCACTTTATTTTATCGTTTTGTTCCACGTGTACATAAGTATGTATTTATTATGGTACAATAACTGGGTAGTAACTAAATACTAATCCTGAACCTAGGGTAAATCTAACGTTACCCATGTAGTTACTTTATATTACCCAGTACATTCTTAAGTGCACATACTGTAAAATAAGGTGCAAATTGTAAATTATTATTCACTTAAACCAGGTTTCATAAATAAATAAATAAGATAGATCTCTGCTAAGTCATTGTTTTCAAAATATTACTCAGCAATATATTTATTAAAGTTTTTTTATTTTTTTTTATTTCAAACATTGGAATAAAAATTCAGTTGACATTACAGCAAAGTTTAAAAGTCTTTTGTCTTATCTCTTTGGTTTTTTAAACCATATACTAAAAGATTTAGTCCTGGTGGTACAATATGGAACATTACACTAGCCAGCTTCCTATTTTCAGAGTATTCAAGAGAACTATGGAAAAGAAAACATGATGGCACAAGAAACAAACATAATTATATAAACAGCTATGTGTTTGCCACATGTTTTTATGGCTTTACTGTTTAGTGCTTTGTTTTTGCTGGTTATGCATACTGCAGCAATTTTTCCATAAGTAATGAATACAGACCCAAGTGAGAAAATAAGAATAACCACAGTAGAAATTATTCCATACACATTATTAATAGCCACACTGTCCTCACAGGACAGTTTAAACAGTGAGTCAAGTCAAGTCAAGTCTGTCTTATCCGAATTTAATAGGAGAAAATTATTGGTCATCCAATCTTTTACAATTTTTAACACACTCTGTTAGCTTAGATAATTAGAGATATATAGTTGAGTATCATCGGCATAACAGTGGAAACTAATCCCGTATTTTCTAATAATATTACCAAGGGGCAACATG
>NW_015505303.1:2218008-2222717 GCF_001515645.1 Sinocyclocheilus grahami
TGAAGACCGGAGGGGGAGAGGTCGTCGCTTGGGACCTGACTCGCGTCTTCCGCTGCGGCTGCACCCACGGTCCGTGGTGTCCCGGCGCCGGAGTGAAGGACATCTGGGAAGATCGCGTCCTGGGTGCACCGGGCCTGTGCAGAGAAACACACGGAGTAGAGGTGGTGGGAGAGTTAGCAGCATGCTGTGTACTTACCTCGGACTTGTGAGCGTCAGCCTGGGATGTTTCCAGCGCGGCTCTCTGCGCTATCAGCTGGGTCTGCTTTGCCACCAGGTCCCGGATCTGCTTCTCCACGGACTCCAGCTCGACCTGCACCGAATGCAGCTCGAATGTGTCCTCACCTGCACTCAAAGGTAGACACACATCCGCCATTAAAGCAAGTAACAGTGAGTAAAACAATGGTAATGTGTGTGAATAGAGTATTAGTGTAAGCAAGATTAGCGGCAACCACGCTGGCGATGCTAGCGGGCTATATGCTAATAGCGGACTCGGAAAGTCAAAAATAGAACTAGTGCCAACAAGGCGCTCTGATTGTTTTTGTTGTAGAATACGATAGGGGATATATTCACACGTTACAGAACTGAAAAAGGATGGTGTATAAAATAGATTTTAAGATAAAAAATTAGACGACAAAGAATTAACTTGACGGAGCTCAAACTCAAACCACACGGCAGCAACAAACAGGAACAGTGAGGCATTATCACAGAAAGAGCTTTCAATTTTATATTTTCAGCGAGACAGGCATACAGTGAGTCCTATCAGAATTGTCACTGTAATTACAGACACCCCCCAGGCTAATGCTGATAGTTTAACCACCATTTTATTGGTCATTATAGCTGAGTATCGCAGTGGATTACATATAGCCACATATCTGTCAAAGGCCATTATCATCAGCACATAGTGGCTTGCTGCTGCAAATACATGTACAAAATAAACTTGAACAACACAGTCCACATATGTCATGTAGCGCTCTGAAGTTTCCCTTAAAATGTCCTGTAGTAAGCGTGGCATAATGACAGTGGTCCCTAGTATATCGTTCAGTGGCAAGTTACAGAACAGAAAATGCATAGGGTGATGCAGATTCTTTTCAGTTGAGATCACAATTACAAGTCCAATGTTACATCCCTTTGTAAAGATATAAGCCAAGAGAAGCAGGATGAAGACAGGAGATGAAGATAGGAGGACTGACGTGTAACTTTCAGTCCCTCCACAAGAAGTATATTGTTTGTGAAGGTCTAGTTGTACTACACAAAACCTGAAAAACAACAACAAAAAAGTAACAACAGTCCTGTCACAGTTTGTTTTATATGTAAACCAGTTATGATGCATATTTTATAGATAGCAAGCTTTGTTTTCTGTCTGATCAGTTTTTACATTCACATTTTTTGCACTAATTGCCGTGTTTTTTGAAACCACAAAATCATTCTATACTGTATTAGCACCACAATAGTGCTAATACAGTATTAGCACCCAGGTTCGATCCCGCCTTTTGCCAAACTTTTTTTTCCTCCCTTTTCAAATCTCGTATTAGCAATGGATACCTTTTACACTAAGTGAAAATAGCAGTATTTTTTAGCAATATGCTATTTACACTAAGTGCAAATACCAATCAGATTATTGACAAGAAAGCATGACAGGATGTTTATTTTGGGTAAACACTTCAGAAAGTAGTGGCAAAACTTTCTTCAAGATGGTTTATAAATAAATTGTAAATATATATTGAATTTGTACCATCATTGTGTTTTATGCCTTTCTTCAATGACACAACTTCCAGTTCAATAACCTTTTTAAAGAGGCTCACACTGTTACAAAACAAGTTGCTAAATATTTATATGACCCTCTTCAACATATCAGAAGTCTTGAAAGTACAAGTATTTGCTCTAAATGATACATTTGCAGCATCTCTGTTTTATATGTTTTTCTTCATAGAGACACCTTCCAGTTCAATAACTTTTTTTAAAAGAGGCTCACACTGTTACAAGACAAGTTGCTAAATATTTATATGACCCTCGTCAACATATTAGAAGTCTTGAAAGTACAAGTATGTGCTCTAAATTATACATTTGCAGCATCTCTGTTTTTCTTCATAGAGACACCTACTGTCAGGGTTGGGGATGAAGGATGAAGAGAGAACTCAATATTGCAGGAAGATAAGGGCTTTAATAAAGGCAGAAACAAAACAAAACAAACAAAAACTACCCCCATAGGGGAAAAAACAGCTGGCAACTTCACTGGATGGCAGGACAAGGCACACTACAGAGAACATTCGACGACGAACTGGCACAGGACTGTAAACACAAGGACAATAAATAGGGAGCAAATGAGGGTAACAAGGGAACACATGTGGGGCAAATTAACCAATAATAAGGTAACAAGATGGGTGGGGTCAAGACAATTGACATGAGAGCACATGGCACACAGGAAACAAAGACAAAAGCCATGAGTTCACACAAAACAAACACAAGCACATGGCCAGCAAAACAATCACAAGCCATGTGCTTGAACAAAACAAGACACGAACATGCAGCTAATGAGAAAACTCATAAGCCCCATGTTCACACAAGACAAGACAGCATGCAGAAAACGAAAACCAAGCTGCATGCTACACAGCACAAGACATGAAAAGCACGCAGCCGATAACACGAGCTGCATGCAACAACAACACAAGACAACAAGAAAAGCACGTGACTGAACAAACCGCGTGCTACACAATACACAACACACGTGGACAGAAGAGCCCATGAATTACAGGGATCCTCAAATCTGGCCCACGAGATCCACTTTCCTGCAGAGGTTAGCTCTAACCCTAATCAAACACTCAAACACACGCTAATTATAATGTCTTCAGGATCATTAGAAAATCACAGGTAGGTGAGTTTGATAAGGGTTGGAGCTCAACTCTGCAGTGCATTGGCCCTCCAGGGCAAGATTTGAGGAACACTGCACTAGACCGAAGTGACAGAACCCTGACATCTACCTTCACTTCCAGTTCAATAACTTTTTTAAAGAGGCTCACACCGTTAAAAAAACAAGTTGCTAAATATTTATCTGACCCTCGTCAACATATCAGAAGTCTTGACAGTACAAGTATTTGCTCTGAATGATACATTTGCTGCATCTCTGTTTTTCATAGAGATACCTTCACTTCCAGTTCAATAACTTTTTTAAAGAGGCTCACACCGTTAAAAAAACAAGTTGCTAAATATTTATCTGACCCTCGTCAAAATGTCAGAAGTCTTGAAAATACAAGTATTTGCTCTAAATGATACATTTGCAGCATCTCTGTTTTTCTTCATAGAGACACATTCACTTCCAGTTCAATAACTTTTTTAAAGAGGCTCACAGTGTGAGTTTTCAAAAGATTTTCTTTACTTTATTTTTCTCCCTTTTTTTGTTGATAGCGTTTTTTAGTTTTCTTTCTGTCTTGGAGGCGGCGGCTGCCTTTTTTGGGTGCAGAGTGGTGGGGCACATGATTCGCTCGTGCACGAATGAAAGACGCACGGGCCAGTCGGCTGCCAATGTGGTGGAAACACCGCCCGCTAGGGCTGATGGTGGAGCCACTGCACCGGTTGAGCCGCGAGAGATTATGCAGGTCTCACAGGCAGATGATCGAGGTGATAGTGGTCCAGGAGATGAGGTGGTGGAGGATTCAGATAATAAACAGAGTGATCAAAAAGTGCAAGATATCTCAGAAGGATATTTAAATGTTGGTCACATAGCAACTAGAGTAGTGGAGTCAGTGTTGTTCAATGTGGAAGATGTTTTGATGGATGATTTTTCTAAAGTGTCAAACCAGAAGCCCAGAAAACAAATCAAACACTGAACAAGTCACAAGAAAAATTGTCAAGTACACAGGAGGGTGAAAGTGAATGTGGGGACACACAAGTGGAAGCAGAAAGTGTTTACTGTTTTATATTTCGTCTTAAGAAGTTGATGGTGAAAGTTAAAACACAAACAGCAAATGATGGTTAAGTGTTTGTTGTTTTGTCTTTTTAAATATTTTTTATTTTATTGTCTTGTTTATTTGTAGTCCTATTTTTGTCATGTGTGACATAAAGCTGGGTTCCTTAAACATTAATGGTGCCAGAGAGGATGTGAAAAGAAATTCTCTTTTTAATTAGTTTAAAGTTAGGAAATAAAATGTTATTTTCTTACAAGAACCACATAGCACAATTGAAAATGAAACTGACTGGAAGAAGAAGTGGGATGGGGAAGTGTTTCTCAGTCATAAGTGCAGTAATAGTGGAGGTGTTGGCATCCTTTTTTTCTAAGGATTTTTCACCTATTCATGTGTTACCGAAGAAATAGTTAAGGGTCGACTGTTAAAAATACAAGCTACCTTTGACAATGTGAAAATGTCCTTTATCAATGTATATGCTCCGAATATAGGCATTGAAAGGGTGATATTTTAAACATTCTAAACACTGTACTTAATAAATGTAATGTGCATGAGTATATGTTTTTAGGCGGTGATTTTAATTGCACTGCAAATGCATCTCTAGACATGAACCATCCTGAACCGTATAGAGCTAGCATGAAAAGCCTTATCAGTTTAATTGAAACAAATGATTTATGTGATGTCTGGAGATTTTTTTTCACAATACTCAACGTCAGTATACTTAGACTCATGCAAAGGATAATGTTTTATCTTTGGCAAGGCTTGACAGATTTTATTGTTTTAAACATCACATTAATGTTCCTAGAGGCT
>NW_015505303.1:2228893-2248496 GCF_001515645.1 Sinocyclocheilus grahami
TTTTTAGCAATATGCTATTTACACTAAGTGCAAATACCAATCAGATTATTGACAAGAAAGCATGACAGGATGTTTATTTTGGGTAAACACTTCAGAAAGTAGTGGCAAAACTTTCTTCAAGATGGTTTATAAATAAATTGTAAATATATATTGAATTTGTACCATCATTGTGTTTTATGCCTTTCTTCAATGACACAACTTCCAGTTCAATAACCTTTTTAAAGAGGCTCACACTGTTACAAAACAAGTTGCTAAATATTTATATGACCCTCTTCAACATATCAGAAGTCTTGAAAGTACAAGTATTTGCTCTAAATGATACATTTGCAGCATCTCTGTTTTATATGTTTTTCTTCATAGAGACACCTTCCAGTTCAATAACTTTTTTTAAAAGAGGCTCACACTGTTACAAGACAAGTTGCTAAATATTTATATGACCCTCGTCAACATATTAGAAGTCTTGAAAGTACAAGTATGTGCTCTAAATTATACATTTGCAGCATCTCTGTTTTTCTTCATAGAGACACCTACTGTCAGGGTTGGGGATGAAGGATGAAGAGAGAACTCAATATTGCAGGAAGATAAGGGCTTTAATAAAGGCAGAAACAAAACAAAACAAACAAAAACTACCCCCATAGGGGAAAAAACAGCTGGCAACTTCACTGGATGGCAGGACAAGGCACACTACAGAGAACATTCGACGACGAACTGGCACAGGACTGTAAACACAAGGACAATAAATAGGGAGCAAATGAGGGTAACAAGGGAACACATGTGGGGCAAATTAACCAATAATAAGGTAACAAGATGGGTGGGGTCAAGACAATTGACATGAGAGCACATGGCACACAGGAAACAAAGACAAAAGCCATGAGTTCACACAAAACAAACACAAGCACATGGCCAGCAAAACAATCACAAGCCATGTGCTTGAACAAAACAAGACACGAACATGCAGCTAATGAGAAAACTCATAAGCCCCATGTTCACACAAGACAAGACAGCATGCAGAAAACGAAAACCAAGCTGCATGCTACACAGCACAAGACATGAAAAGCACGCAGCCGATAACACGAGCTGCATGCAACAACAACACAAGACAACAAGAAAAGCACGTGACTGAACAAACCGCGTGCTACACAATACACAACACACGTGGACAGAAGAGCGTACGGCCGAGCGAACTCGAGACCACACGCTCCCACAACAGACAGAACATGGAGCGCGACTGTCCGGACCCCGACACGAAATTGAAACTCAACAAGACATGGGTGCCGGTATCTGAACACCACGCTCTAACATGAAACAGGACACGCAGACGAGAGCGCACGGATCGAGCACTCTCTAAGCAGCGCGCTCACATGAAAACAACGACACGACGGGAGTGTTAGGGCTCTTTCACAAAACCATGAATTACACTAGACCAGGGATCCTCAAATTTGGCCCACGAGATCCACTTTCCTGCAGAGGTTAGCTCTAACCCTAATCAAACACACCTGAGCATGCTAATTATAATGTCTTCAGGATCATTAGAAAATCACAGGTAGGTGAGTTTGATAAGGGTTGGAGCTCAACTCTGCAGTGCATTGGCCCTCCAGGGCAAGATTTGAGGAACACTGCACTAGACCGAAGTGACAGAACCCTGACATCTACCTTCACTTCCAGTTCAATAACTTTTTTAAAGAGGCTCACACCGTTAAAAAAACAAGTTGCTAAATATTTATCTGACCCTCGTCAACATATCAGAAGTCTTGACAGTACAAGTATTTGCTCTGAATGATACATTTGCTGCATCTCTGTTTTTCATAGAGATACCTTCACTTCCAGTTCAATAACTTTTTAAAAGAGGCTCACACCGTTACAAAACAAGTTGCTAAATATTTATCTGACCCTCGTCAAAATGTCAGAAGTCTTGAAAATACAAGTATTTGCTCTAAATGATACATTTGCAGCATCTCTGTTTTTCTTCATAGAGACACATTCACTTCCAGTTCAATAACTTTTTTAAAGAGGCTCACAGTGTGAGTTTTCAAAAGATTTTCTTTACTTTATTTTTCTCCCTTTTTTTGTTGATAGCGTTTTTTAGTTTTCTTTCTGTCTTGGAGGCGGCGGCTGCCTTTTTTGGGTGCAGAGTGGTGGGGCACATGATTCGCTCGTGCACGAATGAAAGACGCACGGGCCAGTCGGCTGCCAATGTGGTGGAAACACCGCCCGCTAGGGCTGATGGTGGAGCCACTGCACCGGTTGAGCCGCGAGAGATTATGCAGGTCTCACAGGCAGATGATCGAGGTGATAGTGGTCCAGGAGATGAGGTGGTGGAGGATTCAGATAATAAACAGAGTGATCAAAAAGTGCAAGATATCTCAGAAGGATATTTAAATGTTGGTCACATAGCAACTAGAGTAGTGGAGTCAGTGTTGTTCAATGTGGAAGATGTTTTGATGGATGATTTTTCTAAAGTGTCAAACCAGAAGCCCAGAAAACAAATCAAACACTGAACAAGTCACAAGAAAAATTGTCAAGTACACAGGAGGGTGAAAGTGAATGTGGGGACACACAAGTGGAAGCAGAAAGTGTTTACTGTTTTATATTTCGTCTTAAGAAGTTGATGGTGAAAGTTAAAACACAAACAGCAAATGATGGTTAAGTGTTTGTTGTTTTGTCTTTTTAAATATTTTTTATTTTATTGTCTTGTTTATTTGTAGTCCTATTTTTGTCATGTGTGACATAAAGCTGGGTTCCTTAAACATTAATGGTGCCAGAGAGGATGTGAAAATAAATTCTCTTTTTAATTAGTTTAAAGTTAGGAAATAAAATGTTATTTTCTTACAAGAACCACATAGCACAATTGAAAATGAAACTGACTGGAAGAAGAAGTGGGATGGGGAAGTGTTTCTCAGTCATAAGTGCAGTAATAGTGGAGGTGTTGGCATCCTTTTTTTCTAAGGATTTTTCACCTATTCATGTGTTACCGAAGAAATAGTTAAGGGTCGACTGTTAAAAATACAAGCTACCTTTGACAATGTGAAAATGTCCTTTATCAATGTATATGCTCCGAATATAGGCATTGAAAGGGTGATATTTTAAACATTCTAAACACTGTACTTAATAAATGTAATGTGCATGAGTATATGGTTTTGGGCGGTGATTTTAATTGCACTGCAAATGCATCTCTAGACATGAACCATCCTGAACCGTATAGAGCTAGCATGAAAAGCCTTATCAGTTTAATTGAAACAAATGATTTATGTGATGTCTGGAGATTTTTTTTCACAATACTCAACGTCAGTATACTTAGACTCATGCAAAGGATAATGTTTTATCTTTGGCAAGGCTTGACAGATTTTATTGTTTTAAACATCACATTAATGTTCCTAGAGGCTCTTCAATACATCCAGTTGGCTTTTCAGATCATTCCTTTGTTCAAATTTCCATTTTTGTTAAGGATGTGAAATGTAAAAATGCTTATTGGCACTTCAATGTGTCTTTGCTTTCAGAAAATGTTTGTATTGATGCTTTGAAGTATTTTTTGAGTGGTTATAAAAAAAAAACAAAAGCTGAATACACTTCATTACAACAGTGGTGGGACATAGTTTAGGCGGTGATTTTAATTGCACTGCAAATGCATCTCTAGACAGGAACCATCCTGAACCGTATAGAGCTAGCATGAAAAGCCTTATCAGTTTAATTGAAACAAATGATTTATGTGATGTCTGGAGATTTTTTTTCACAATACTCAACGTCAGTATACTGAGACTCATGCAAAGGATAATGTTTTATCTTTGGCAAGGCTTGACAGATTTTATTGTTTTAAACATCACATTAATGTTCCTAGAGGCTCTTCAATACATCCAGTTGGCTTTTCAGATCATTCCTTTGTTCAAATTTCCATTTTTGTTAAGGATGTGAAATGTAAAAATGCTTATTGGCACTTCAATGTGTCTTTGCTTTCAGAAAATGTTTGTATTGATGCTTTGAAGTATTTTTTGAGTGGTTATAAAAAAAAAACAAAAGCTGAATACACTTCATTACAACAGTGGTGGGACATAGGGAAAGGACAAATAAAGCAACTATGTTTACAATATACTCTCAATGTCACAAGGGACATGACTAAATCTATGAAAGTTTTGGAGAATGAGATTGGCAAACTCCACAAAAGATGGAAAACATTTTAAAGATCTTAAAAGAAAAAAGTTAGCTCTATCCAGCCTTTTGAGTTTTTCTACTCAAGGTGCTTTAGTTCGGTCATGGTATCAAAATATTGTAAAAATGGATGCTCCCTCTCATTTTTTCTTTGGCCTTGAACGAAAGAATGGACAGAAAAGGCTCATGCATTCTTTGCAGTTCAGTACTGGGCAGTTGCTGAAAGAGTCTGTAGGAATCCGAAAATGTGCAGTTGGTTTTTATGAGAAGCTGTTCAAAAAGGAATTCCAAGAGAATCCTGAGGTGGCACAGTCTTTTATAGAGACTTACCTAAGGTTTCTAAGGAAGCTATGGCAGAGTTGAATACAAAGATCTCTGCTGAGGAGCTGTATTCTGCATTACAGAGCCTAAAAATAGGCAAGGCTCCGGGGATCGATGGATTTCCTGTTGACTTTTACTAAGCTTTCTGGCCTGTCCTGGGAGAGGATCTACTGCTTGTTCTCAGGGACAGTCTAAGTAAAGGGCTGTTACCTTTGAGCTACAGGAGAACAATTCTCACTCCTCTCCCCAACAAGGGGGACTTGCAAGAGATTAAAAACTGGTGGCCAGTGGCGTTACTCTGCACAGATTATAAAATTTTGTCCAAGGTGTTGGCTTTGAGGCTGAGAAAAGTGATGGAGCATATCATTCATGTTGATTAGACAGATTGCATTCGAAATAGGTTAATATCTGATGATATTTTTTTAATTTGTGATTTCTTAGATCTTTCCAAGTCATTGGGCTGCGAAAACGTTTTAATTTCACTAGACCAAGAAAAGGCTTTCGATAGAGTTGAGCATCAATATTTGTGGCAAACATTGGATGCTTTTGGTTTTAGTTCTAATTTTATAAATATGATTCGAGTCTTGTACAATGATATTGAGAGTTTATTGAAGGTCAACGGTTTCTTCTATGTTATGGCACCAATTATTGTGTATAGATCCTCCAACACAATTGTTAGCTAAGATACAAGCAATTTTAGTGGACTTCTTCTGGGACTGAATGCATTGGGTCCACAGAGCGTTTTGTTCTTACCGAAAGAAGAAGGAGGCCAAGGACTCATTCATCTTGCCAGTAGAGGTGATGCTTTCCGGCTCCAGTTTATTCAGAGGTTCCTGGTTGGACCCAAAGACCTTGTCTGGAGGCCTTTAGCCAGAACTATATTGTCCAGAGGTGGGAATTTGGGTCTTTCGGAGTCTTTGTTTTTAATGGACCTAAGGACTCACAAACTGAATAACCTCCCAAAGTTCTATCAAGGACTTGTTACTGTTTGGGGGATGTTTCATAAACAGAGATCAACAGACAGTGAATCTCTATTATGGATTTTGAAAGAGCCTGAAGTGTATGGGACACATTTTAATGTAGAGGATACAACAGGACATTCCATGATGCAGTTGTTCGTTTCAGTTGGGACTGTCACACTGGGACAGGTTCGGAGTATCCGAACCTAGTGTGTACTTACCCTTTAGAGGAGGGTTACAGAGTAAAACGTGGCGAGAGCCAGCCAGGAGATCTCTCTTTTATCTTCTGATATCTTTGAAGGATTCAGGTTTCCAAAATACCTTCTATATCCTGTGAATGGTACCAAATTGAAGTTATTGAACTGTATATGCTGAAACGTAAGCAGTCTAAAGTAAGCAATAATTAATCTTATTGATCTCGATACCATTGCTAATTTATTTTGTGAGCAGTAAACATGGATATAGTAATTAAAGATAATTTAAAGGTTCCAAACTGTGTTCTTGTAAGTGGGTTATCAGATACTGCTGTGGATAAAGAAGTTGCTGAATTTTTGTAGAAATATGGGAAAATTTTAAGAACTGTAAGAATAACAGATGGTCAGTCTGAGTACTACGGACAGATAATAATTTAATTTGAACATGGCTCTGCCATAGAGGCTCTGAGCTTACCTTTTCACAGACCCTGTCTTGTTGATCCTACTGTGATCCATCCCATTCAGAGCCTTGCAAGTCTGTATAGCAAAACCCGTGGTAGTACCACCACAAAAGCTTATTTGTCAGAACTGAAGGAATTAGCTAAATTGAGTGGCAGACAATTTGAAGATGTTCTTCATGAAGAGCTTAGTAGAATAAGTGATTCTGTTACTGCTCAGTCTGTGAGGGTTGATCATGATCCACAGATGGAACCTGAAGGGCCTCTTCTGCCCGGTGGCCCAGCTATATAGCCTAGTGAGGGTATTCAAATAGATTTGTGTACATTTCCTGTAAACACAAACACCTAAGTCAGTTGTGTCCAGGATAATGTCCTGGGACCCAGTACTCCCATAATGCTTTCACCCAGTCAACTTACCAATTCAGAAGTTCAGCGTATGGTCGTATAACAGGTCGTCAGGAGCAACAAATTGGCCACCCAGTTTCATGCCCCATTAAAGCTTAAGACCTTTTCTGGCAAAACACCTATTCCAAACTTTGAGGTTGACTTTTATACATGGCGTGCTAATGTGGATCTTTACAGGAATGACCCCACGATTTCCGATGCATTGGTGGTGAGGAGAATTCTTGGA
The DNA here is from genome assembly GCF_001515645.1 of Sinocyclocheilus grahami. Taxonomy (NCBI): domain Eukaryota; kingdom Metazoa; phylum Chordata; class Actinopteri; order Cypriniformes; family Cyprinidae; genus Sinocyclocheilus; species Sinocyclocheilus grahami. The sequence goes on from NW_015505303.1 coordinate 2,235,600, forward strand.
AGCCTTGCATCTCCAGCTTCCAACATAGTCAAACCATTAGGACCCTTGGCATCATCCAAAGCCTACCTTGACTTACTCTGTTCTGCTTTTGCTGTTGTTGCGGATGGGGATGAGCTCTTTGCTGCATTCTTAAACCTCAACCAAAATGCAGGGGAAAAGCCATCTGATTTCCTTCATCGGCTTCATACAGAGCTGAGCTCTGTGGTGAGAAGGAATGGCCTTGCCGCCACTGACATGGACAGGCAACTTCTGAGACAGTTTTGTCGGGGTTGTTGGAATAATGCTCTTATTGCTTGAACAACGTAAGAGCAGCCCCCCAACGTTTCCAGAATTCCTGCTTATGTTGCGCACTGAAGAACGACAAGCCACTAAAAGTAAGAGAATGAGACAGCATCTTGAGATTAAGGCAAAGGTTGCATCCACTGTGCAGGCTACATGTAATCCTTGTTTTACCCAGTTTGACTTACCTGTAGAAGACCATTACAGCTCCTCCGCAGTCGTACAACCGCTGCAAAAGCAAATTGCTGAATTGCAAGCACAAATAGCAAGTCTCATGGCTTCTAAAGAAGAGAAAACTGTTAAAGAGAAAAAAACAAAGAGGTCAAAACAAATTGATAAACAAGACAAAAAACAAATAAAACAAACTCCTGCGGTCCATTCAAAGCCTAAACCTTGGTACTGCTTCCGATGTGGTGAGGGTGGCCATATCATCTCCTCCTGTAGCAATCCACCAAACTCAACATTAGTGCAAGCTAAGAAAAAGGAACTTGGAGAAAAGCAAAAAGCTTGGGATATGCAAAATGGTGCTGTAGGGATGCAGGATTTAAACGAGTAGAAGCTTCTGTCGCGGGACACACAGGGGCCATACATAACTTATGTCCCATACCTGAGAGCGTATTGAAATGTGCAATTAAGACACAGACTGTCCAAGAAGGCAGGAAACTGCCAAGGCGACTAATTGGAGAAAAGTGCACTGCTGTAGTTGAGATATCTGGGACAGAATGCAACTGTTTACTTGATACAGTGTCTCAGGTAACTACTGTAGCACAATCCTTCAATAGTCGCTGTCTTTCTGATCAGCCTGTTCAGCCCATCAATTACTTACTGTGGAAGGGGCAAATGGTCAGTAAGTGCCATATTTAGGATACATTGAAATTTGCATTAAGTTCCCTAAGGACTTCCTTCAGTCTCAGCCTGAGATACCTACCCTTGCCTTAGTAGTCCCAGACATTAGGTCGAGTGGTGAAGTTCCTCTGATAATTGGCACCAACACTTTGGATGCTGTGTACGAACAGTGCAGTGATGAATCTCCAACTCTAAGCAGTTCCCCCTGCTGTGGCTACATTCAGGTCTGGAAAACATTGAATAAAAGACAAAAACAAGCCACAAGTGGTAGACTTAGCTTCGGGAAATTCAAAGGACGGACCCAAGAAGTTCTCCCAGCAGGCCAAAAGACTTTACTTGAGGGGTACATAGTTCAAGCTGCTTCAACAAGGGATGAAGCATGGGCTTTACTTGAACAGCCTTCAGGATCGGTCCTTCCTAGGGGGGTGTTTGTTGATAATTGCCTTATTACTCTTCCTAAGCACAGCCCTTTTAAGGTACCGGTTTCTTTGGGGAATGAGACTGACCATGATATCGTCCTCCCTCGTAACTGTATCTTGGCTGAACTCCGTGTTCCTCAGAGGATAATTTCAGATTCTTGTAAGAATAAACAGGAATTTACTGCCGCAAGTTGTTCCAGTCTGCAAAGACAAACTCCCGACCCCGAATTGCAGTTAGACTTTGGGGAATCCCCATTACCGCAACATTGGAGGGACCGCATAACACAAAGGTTGAATTCCTTTTTTGATGTCTTTTCCCATCACGAACTTGACTTCGGCCAGGCAACCAAAATAAAACATTGTATAAAGCTGATGGATCCTACTCCCTTTAAGCAGCGACCATGACCATTCCACCCCCAGGACTTTGAGGCAGTAAAGAAACAATTGCAAACCTTGGCAGAAGCAGGCATAATTAGAGAATCTGAGTCTCCATTCGCGTCCCCAATAGTTGTCGTTCGCAAAAAGAATGGTGACGTACGGCTGTGCGTTGACTATAGAAAATTGAACACGCAAACTATACGAGATGCCTATGTGCTGCCAAATCTCGAAGAGTCATTTTCTGCTCTTGCTGGATCACAGTGGTTTTCTGTGATGGATTTAAAGTCTGGATACTATCAAGTTGAGATGGAGGAAGAAGACAAGGCCAAGACGGCCTTTGTATGTCCTGTAGGCTTCTGGGAGTTTAATCGCATGCCTCAAGGGGTAACTAACGCTCTCAGTACTTTCCAACGCCTAATGGAAAAATGTATGGGGGACAGCCATTTAAAGGAGGTTCTTGTCTTCTTAGACAACTTGATTGTCTACTCCGACACTTTGGAAGAGCACGAGACCTGGCTCCTGCATGTACTTAACCGTCTCAGAGATTATGGACTAAAGTTGTCTCCCGATAAGTGCAAATTTTTTCAGACATCCATCCGCTACCTGGGACATGTTGTCTCTAGAGAAGGCGTAAGGACAGATCCTGAGAAAATTCAAGCGTTAACAACCTGGCAGAGACCTCAGAATTTAAAAGAACTTAGATCGTTCCTTGGATTCTCAGGATATTATAGACGTTTCATAAAGGATTACTCAAAAGTCGTCAAACCCCTGACTAACCTCACAGCTGGATATCCTCATCAGCGGAAAGGGGGAAGGGTAACGGTTAGAGACAAAACTTATTTAAACACAAAAGAGCCTTTTGCAGAACGCTGGAGCCCAGAGCATCAGACAGCATTCGAGGAGATAATCAATAAGTTAGTGACTGCTCCTGTTCTTGGCTTTGCTGATCCTAAGCTGTCATATATATTTCATACGGACGCAAGCACGACAGGGTTGGGCGCAGCCCTGTACCAAGAGCCGAATGGGCAACCTCGGGTCATTACTTATGCGAGTCGAGGGCTGACTCGAAGTGAATCTAAATACCCTGCTCACAAGCTCGAATTTTTAGCCCTTAAATGGTCCATCGTCCAGAAGTTCCATGATTATTTATAAGGCAGTCACTTCACAGTAGTTACTGATAACAATCTGTTAACGTACCTTCTCACAACTGCCAAGCTGGACGCAGCAAGCTACCTCTGGCTTGCTGCTCTATCTACATTCACTTTTGTCATCAAGTATAGGGCAGGTAAACACAATGCTGATGGGTTGTCGAGAAGACCCCACGGTGATCTCGAGGACGATATTGCATCTAAAGAGGAGAGACAGAAAATCAAGAGGTTTACTTCCCATCTTTTGGAATCCTCTAGCCCTGTGAATGAACTTGACACGAGAACTGTTCAGGCAGCATGCCAAAGGCATCTTATCAATCAAAATTTCCCTCTTGACCATTCCCTTGGCTATGTAGAGTCATTGGCCATTCAACCTACTGCCATTCCTATCAACTTTGAAGAACAAAAAATTGAGTGTGGCATCTCGTCTTTGCCAAAGTACAGTGAAGCGGCTTTAATGAGGTTTCAAGGAGAAGATTCTGCCATTCGTCAGGCACTCAATCTCTTAAAATCTGGCCAAGATTTGCCAAAGAATTTCAAAGCTGATGATTCTAATCTTCAGTTGATTCTTAAGAAATGGAATCGCCTTCAAATTAGGGTTGGGCTCTTGTATCGGACGCGCCTGTGCAATGGCCACACAGTATTCCAGCTCATACTCCCTGAAGTTTTGCGGCCCATTGTTCTCCACAGCCTCCATGATGAAATGGGCCATTTAGGAATCGAGCGTACAAATGACCTTGTCAGGTCAAAATTCTATTGGCCAAAAATGTCCTTGGACATGGAGTGGAAGATAAAAACATGTGAGAGGTGTGTAAAGAGAAAAACACAACCAGACAAGGCTGCTCCCCTTGTAAACATATGCACAACGAGACCAATGGAATTGGTGTGCATGGATTTCCTTTCCCTGGAACCAGACAGCCAGAACACAAAAAATATACTCATCATTACCGACCATTTCACAAAATATGAGGTAGCCGTTCCTACAAGAGATCAAAAAGCCACTACTGTTGCCAAGTATTTGTGGGAGCAATTCCTTGTGCATCATGGTTTTCCAGAACGGCTGCACAGTGACCAGGGAAGGGATTTTGAGTCTCACATTGTGAAAGAGTTGTGTGCCATCACAGGTATTCAGAAAATAAGAACTAGCCCATACCATCCCCGAGAAAACCCAGTGGAGCGATTTAATCATACTCTCCTCAGCATGCTGGGCACTTTGCAGAACAAAGAGAAGACTCATTGGCGTGAATATGTGAAGCCCTTAACACATGCGTACAACTGTACAAAAAATTAATTACAGGGTTTTTACCCTACGAGCTCATGTTTGGGCGACAGCCCAGGTTGCCTGTGGATATCGCTTTTGGGTTACCTGTCCAAGACTCTAAAAAAGATTGTCATTCCTTATATGTCAAGAGTTTGAAATCACGGCTTAAACACAGCTATGACATTGTCATTGAAAATGCCAAGAAAGTTGCCGGAAGGAACAAGCAACAGTTTGATAAGGTTATCAGGGAGTCAACCTTGGAGGTAGGGGATAGAGTACTGGTGCGGAACTTACGACTACGTAACAAGCACAAACTTACTGACCGATGAGAATCTACAATTTATGTAGTGATCAGACGGATGGGAGACTTACCGATATATTCCGTGAAGCCTGAAAATGCAGATGGACCTGTACGAACGTTGCACCACGATCACCTCCTACCCTGTGGGTTCCTTCCTGAAACGAGAGAAACAGAAGAATCAATTAGTCCAGCCAAGAAGCCAAGGACAAGACAAAATTGTTCAGTCCGAGGAAGAACCTGTTGAGTCAGATGGAGAAGATCATTGGCAACCATCACCTGCTGTGTTAGAGCCTACAGAAAGGCGGATTGTGGAAGTGTATGAAGTGCCCAAAAGGTGTTTTGCACCTCTTCTACTGGATACAGGGAACTTACCAAGATGTACTCAAGGTGAGCTCTGTCAAGATCCAAGTACAGGAGAGCAAACAGCACCTGGTGAAACACACACAAAGATTTCTTCTGGTGACACAGTTGCCAAAAATTTGCTCGGAAATGGAATCAAGTTCCAGAACCCAGATGACTCCTTGGAAGCTAGAGGTGAAGAATACAACTTGCCTGAGACATCAATGGAGGGCACAGTGGAAGCAGTATCTAGGTAATCACATGAGCAGAGCTTACTCCTGATTCATGCAATGGGCAATGCATAGATCTCAAAGATTCTGAAAAGCAACACAGTAAGCCAAGGGATGATGTTAGGAGTATACCAGATGAGAGTCCTGAAGATTGTCCTGTATGTAGATCTGGAAGAATTTGCAGACCACCCGGAGTATTTCATTATCCAGAGTTAGGGAAACCCCTAATTTCCTTTGCACAGACTTTGTTAGAAGGATTTCATAAAGCATTTGTTGACACTCTGAATGACAGTCAGAACATGATTCCAACGAACACTATATCTTCAGAGTATCATATCATTTAAAATACATGAGGGACTCATGTCAGTTTAGTGGGGGAGGATGTAACCCCTATGCAAAATCCCTATAAAAGAAAAATATGAATGGTTTTGTGGCATATTTTTATGAACTCATTATCATTAATTGTGCTTTTAAGTCACCTTGGTCTGTGAAACCTGATATCAGAAAATCTGCATGGTAACAAGAGTGTGTTAGCAGATGGAAATTTGCTATTGGTGGAAAAAAACAAGAAGCTCCGCCCTTTTGCTGGGGCAATGCGAGCGAGTATTGGCAGAGAGTGATGAAATGATCTGTCGTGGAGATGCAGGGAAGTTTGAATTGATTACTCTATGAATGCATTGTATTTACATAAATTGCAAACTGATAATCACTCTAAAAAGATGATTGAGGTTGTCATGAACACATGAACCATTGGATTGAAGCTGTATTTTGTCAGGTGTGAACTTGAATCTAGGTGAGTGTGAACAAGCTTAAAGAGTTTAAACGATCTAACATTAACTCCTAAATAGTTAAAAGAGGAGATTCATATTGTTGTATTTTGTCTTTAATGTTATTTTTTCATGTTATGATCAAGTTATTTCTGTGAGTTTTGAAAGAATTATCACCTCGATGTGTAAAAACAAATGCTGTAATGTTTAGCAGCCATTTTATTGCATGGTTGAGGACACGTAATGTGATTTTGTGATTTGAGAAACGTGAGTATTATCGACTTGATGTAAGAGTTGTATGCATAGTTAAAAGCTATGTTGAATATTATTAATTAGAGTGAAGTCACGTCGTTGACGCAAATTCACTGTGAGCTTTATCTATCTCAAATATGTATGTTGAGTGAATTGAGCACATGATTGTGAATGTTTAAGGAATTGAATTCATGGTTTAAATTCATTAATAATGTTTAAAAAAGAGTTTAATGTACATTAAGGTCCATATAAATTGATTGTGAGTTGATTGAGTAATATGATATGGATGTGCCTGTTTTATTGCAGGCCAGGTTTTTTATATGCATTTGAATTCTTCCGGAGGGAAGATGGGAAGCCAACCACCCTTGATCGTTGGATCCGTGTAGTCATCGATTGCTGCTGGATGTCTCATGTGATAACACTGTGCGGTAGGATCTCAGTGGACCCTTGAATGCAGTTTTTTTCCCTTTCTCCTAAATTCCAGATTGGGATTGGATAGAACATTTTGCTTGTTGAATTCTTTTATTTTTATTTTGCTTTACCTTGTTTTTTGGAACCAAAAGACAGAACTGATTTCCACTAAAGGAAACAATTTTTTGGTCATTTAAAAGACTGGACTGAGGAACTTTAAGAAAAAAGGAAGGAGACACATACACTGATTGCGCACCACACTTTATTGATGTTCTTGTGATAACAATTGTGTTATATTTGTTACTTCAATACAGTTCATGCAAAATGGTAATTTGTGTGGTTATCAATAACTTCTGGTTGTGCCATTCACTATACTAGAATTCAGTGACCCTGAGTTGAGTATCCGAACCTAGTGTGTACTTACCCTTTAGAGAAGGGTTACATAAGCATAATCACAGTAGAAATATAAAAAATATATTTTTTTTATAAAAACACTGTCCTCACAGGAGTTTAAACAGTGATGCATTATCACAGAAAGGGTTTTCAGTTTTTTATCTACAGCGAAACATACAGTGAGTCCTATCAGAATTGTCACTGCAGGTGCTGACACCTCCCAGGCTAATGCTGATAGTTTAAGCACCATTTTATGGCTGTGTATCGCAGTGGATTGCATATAGCCACATATCTGTCAAAGGCCATGATCATTAGCACAGTGTGGCTTACAGTTGCAAATGTGTGAACAAAGTAAGCTTGAACAACACACTCCACATATGTCATATAGCGCTCTGAGTCTTCCATTAAAATGTCCTGTAGTAAGCGTAGCATAATGTCAGTGTTCCCTAGGATATCATTCAGTGGCAAGTTGCAGAACCGCAAATGCATAGGTTGATTTAAATTCTTGTCAGTTGAGATCAGTATTATAAGACCAATGTTACATCCCATTGGAAACAATATAAACCAAGAGAAGCAGGATGAAAACAGGATAGGAGGACTGATGTGTAACTTTCAGTCTCTCCATGAGGAGAATGTTGTTTGTGAATGTCAGGTTGTCCATTAGTTGTGCTACACAAAACCTGCAAAAAGAGTAACAAACAGACCTGTCACTGTTTTCCCCCATAAATAAATCTGTTATGATGCATATTTTGTAATTCACAAACATTGTTTGCTGTCCATTCAGTTTTACACTCTGCACTAACTGCATGTTTTTAAAAGCACACAACCATTCTGAACCGTATTAGCATGACCGTAAATATGAACTCACGATTGAATGTAACATAAAACAAATGATTACTTTTCGTTAAAATATTTATTAATGCCAAAAATGCTTACATTTCGGTGTCTTTTTGTTCGCTCGGGCAGCCATGTTGCTGCTGAAGCCGGTTTACGATGAGATAATTCATACCCCTTCGTTTGAAGTGTGGTCCCGAAAAATCTTTGTTTAAAGGGCTTTCAGGCCCTTCCCCTTACCCCTACCCCATCCAACCAAAAGATAATCGAGACACCCCTACCCCTTCACGTGAACATGCGAAACGAATGGGAAAGGGCTAAGGGGTAGAATTGGGATTGGGCCTTACTCTGTACTTAATCTGTATGTGATTCCAAATGTTTGAAATGGTTTCAATACTCATCACCAGTACCAGCAAACTAAATTTTTGCATGTGCTTTGAGTTTAATGTGCACTTGAGAACACAACATGTGCTAGTTATGATTTTTCACATAAGCATAATTTCCAATATTTTTTGAGGACAGGTAAACATTTCACATTGTAACACAATTCTATAAGAAGAAACATTTATAAACCTTAACTTAAATTTAAAGCTCACTTAAAGGTCTCCCTGCACCAAAATAAAAGCTTGGGGGTTTAACTCTGACAAGTGAAGGAATTAAGAAATTAAATCACAAATTTTGTAATTTTGCTTGTATTTTAGGAAATATAATTTTTTAGATTGTACTATTGTGCATATTGCAATAGTAATGTAGCTTATTATTATTATTATTTAATCACACTTAGAGCTATTAGGCCAGAAGAATCTCAGACAGAAAAGTTTCAATTGATAAGAAAATACTCTGACTATGGTCAAAGGTATAAGTGTAATGTAGATACTGTTCAAATTTTATAATCATATAACTAACTAAACTCAAATAAAGACTATTCCCTTAACATTTGGTTTTATAAGGTGCAATAATGATATGTACTCCATTAAAAAAACAAAAAAAAACAATTTATTCAGTAGATTTTCTAAATGGAAAAAGGGTACACTAAATTATATAAAATACAATTTAGGCTACGTAAGTAGATATTTTATTGAAAATATAAATATATTGTAACACCTTACCATGTGAAGACACTGATTTAGTGCCCCTAAAATAAATAAAAAGTTAAGTTACAAAGCAGTTACTAAAGACTTACATTCCTAAAACATCACTTGTATGATTGGATCCCAAGACAGAATTTGAAGATTATCACAGCATTGTATGTATTTCTAAAGGGGAGTTACTGACTCAACACATTAAATGCTGTTACCAGTGTATAATAATATAATACATTAAGATGCTCCTTTTTCTCTGCACCAAAATTTTACAAACTTCTGTCTTATTTCTTTAGTTTGTAAACCATATACTAAAGGATTTAGTCCTGGTGGTACAATGTGGAACATTATACTTGCTAGTTTCCTGCTTTCAGAGTAGAGAGGAAAACGATGGAGAAAAATAAAAGTGGAGCCAGAAACAAGCATGATTAAATAAACAGCTAAATGAGTGCTGCATGTTTTTATGGCTTTGCTGTTCAGTGCTTTGTTTTTGCTAGTTATGCATACATTGGCAATTTTGCCGTATGTTATGAATATAGACAGAATTGAGAAGGAAAATAAAACCACAGTATAAATGATTCCATACACATTATTAACAACAACACCATCCTCACATGACAGTTTAAACAGTGAGGCATTGTCACAGAAAGGATTGTCAATTTTAGATCTGCAGTGAGACAGTCGCACAGTGAGTCCTATCAGAATTGTGACCATAAGTACCGACAGCCCCCAGGCTGATGCTGATAATTTTACCACCATTTTGTTGGTCATTATAGCCGTGTATCGCAGTGGATTGCATATAGCCACATATCTGTCAAAGGCCATGATTATAAGAACATAATGGCATGCTGCTACAAATATATGCACAAAATATGCTTGAACAACACATTCCACATATGTCATATAGCGCTCTGACGTTTCTTTTAAAATGTCCTGCAATAAGCGTGGCAAAATGACAGTTGTCCCTAATATATCATTCATTGGCAAGTTACAGAACAGGAAATGCATAGGATGATGTAGATTCTTCTCTGTTGAGATAAGAATTACAAGTGCAATATTGGAAACCATTATGAAGACATAAACCAAAAGAAGAAATGTGAAAACAACATAGGTAGACTGAGGTGTAACTTGAAGTCCCTCCACTAGGAGAATACTGTGTCTGAATGTCAGGTTGTCCATTTCCTGCACAAAACCTGCAAACAGTAACAGTTAGACATCATATTAATTTATAAAATTTCAGCATAGACTACTGCTTTGAAGAAAGAACATGGAAATATTGTTTATGAGCTTTAGGATGTAAAATGCATATCACCGAGATATTTTGCATTCTATGACTTTTTTGTGCTCATATACAGATGATGTCCACATGTAAACTCCATGTATGACATTTTACATAACTGCTTGTTGTCTAAACAGGTTAAACAGTCCACACTATTTGTCATGTGCTAATATAAGCACAATTAATCTGAATTTTAGCAAAACATGGAAACACTGAAGTATTGCATAGTAAACAGAAATAGCAAGGAATTTGATATAAACATGTTGTAAAATTAGGAAATATTTGGTAGTTACGTACTATTAATTGACTATGTAAAGCAACACATACTTACTGCAGATGGATTCTGTTACGAAGGGAGTTGTTTTATTGCTTTAAAGATTTTATTCATATGTTGCCTTAATGAAGTCACAGTAAACTCAGTATCCAGTGTTACCTAAATACTAACTTGCACTTCTCTGAAATGTTTACCTACCCTCACCTTTTAATATGTTGTTCAAAGGTGTTTCTATGATGCGATCACCCCAGAGGGGGAAACTGATTCATGTCACTTGTTGCCATGATCATAAACACTGATAAAATGATATACAATAATTATATAAAATGATATGGTAGTTATTATGTTTAATATATATATATATATATATATATATATATATATATATATATATATATATATATATATATATATATATATATTTGTTTTCTTACTGCAGATGGATTCTGTTACGAAGGGAGTTGTTTTATTGCTTTAAAGATTTTATTCATATGTTGCCTTAATGAAGTCACAGTAAACTCAGTATCCAGTGTTACCTAAATACTAACTTGCACTTCTCTGAAATGTTTACCTACCCTCACCTTTTAATATGTTGTTCAAAGGTGTTTCTATGATGCGATCACCCCAGAGGGGGAAACTGATTCATGTCACTTGTTGCCATGATCATAAACACTGATAAAATGATATACAATAATTATATAAAATGATATGGTAGTTATTATGTTTAATATATATATATATATATATATATATATATATATATATATATATATATATATATATATATATATATATATATTTGTTTTTGAGTCTACAATTGTTATGGGGCGACAGAGACATGAAGCGAGCGGATCCATCTGCATGCTTTTATTAAGAGATGTGCTCATAACAGGCATGGGTCAAACAATGGCAAACAGGTATATTGAGGACAAGACACAAGAGTAGGGCTGTGAATATTTGGGTAGACAGCGATTCGATTCACGATTCACAGGTTTTCAATTCGATTCAAGAACGATTTTTGCAAATTTAGAATGATTCAATTCACAATTAAATTAGATTTGATTCGATTAATGATTCGATTCTGCATTCTTTAAGTGCATTCACAGGATTATTTAAATACTTCCCCTAAATTCTTTAAATGCTTAGTCAGGGGGCAAATGACACAGAAGCCTTTATGGTTACAGAACCATTGGTTAGAGAAAAAAAAACACTTTTGTCCATTGTTAGATGCTAGTTTAATGATGCTATGGCATGACATGGCATACGTTAAAATTTATGTAAGCCAAGATTTTAAAAAAGAGCTTTAAAAGTATTATGAATAGTCTAACATTTTGTCTCACCAGGGTCGTAGCCATCATTTCAGAAGTGACAGAAATGTCAAATACAATAATTTTATGTATGTAGTGTAGCGAATCAGCTCAAAGGGGAAATATGAATAATTAATTAAATTATAGAATTAATATAGAAATATAGATATAGATATAGAAATCGTGATTCATTCGAAGCGTTTAAATCGATTACTGTCCAAAATCGGCAATTCACGGTATTATGTATAGGCTAACATTTTGTCTCACCAGGGTCGTAGCCATCATTTCAGAAGTGACAGAAATGTCAAATACAATAATTTTATGTATGTAGTGTAGCGAATCAGCTCAAAGGGGAAATATGAATAATTAATTAAATTATAGAATTAATATAGAAATATAGATATAGATATAGAAATCGTGATTCATTCGAAGCGTTTAAATCGATTACTGTCCAAAATCGGCAATTCACGATTCAAAAATCATGTTTCAAGATCGATGCATATGCATCGTCAGGGTTTGTAATCGATGCATCGATATAACGAGTGAATCGTTACACCCCTATACAAGAGTAGTCCAGTGAACGGGCGTGGTTGATCTGTAGCGAGCAATGTCCAAACAAGGTAATCCAAAGGGTTAATCCGAAACACAGGCGATTGTCCAGGTGAGGGGTAAACAGTATCCGAACAGGGTGAGACGAGAGGGGCAATCCAAAGACAGGCAAGATATTCAAAACCACACCTAGACTAAACAGGCGAAACAGACCAAGATAAGAAACTAGGCAAACTCAGGATGGCTCCGTAACGTTGCTATCACAGACTAGTGATATATGCAAACAATACTCGGCAGTTTGAGAAGGATCTGAGTGGGTGTAATATAGTGTGTGTGTGTGTGTGTGTGTGTGTGTGATTGGTTACAGCTGTGTGCAATCAGTGCAATGGATGATGGGAAATGTAGTCCAGAGTGACATGCAACAGTCTGTATAATATGAAAGTCAATATAATGGGAGGTCGACCTCTGGTGGCAAGCGGACAGAAGTCCATGGACAGGATTCATGACATAGCCCCCAAACAATATACGCAACCCCCCCCCCCCCCCCC
>NW_015505303.1:2248782-2252507 GCF_001515645.1 Sinocyclocheilus grahami
CCCCCCCCCGGAGCAGGACAGAAGCCCACCAAGGCAGAGCAGATGGGACAGAAGCCCACCAGGGTGGAGCAGAAGACCTCCATGGCGAAGCAGATTGAGCAGGAACCCACCAGAGTGGGGCAGACGGGACAGAAGCCCACCAGGGTGGAGCAGACGGAGCAGAAGCCCGCCAGACTGGGGCCTAGGGAAACTGAGATACAAGATACAGGCAGTGCATATACGACATCAAAGACCGGAACAGGAAATACAGTTTCAAAACAAAACAGGCAGACATTTCACGAATGGTCTCTATAGTAGTGACAGGGTTAACGTGACAGACAGGGAGTGCATTTACATCTTCCGGGCTCATGACTGGGCCAATGGGGCAGATAGATGGTTCGAAATTAACCTCATTGACTGAAGTGAGCAGGACAGAAGCCCACCAAGGCAGAGCAGATGGGACAGAAGCCCACCAGGGTGGAGCAGAAGACCTCCATGGCGAAGCAGATTGAGCAGGAACCCACCAGAGTGGGGCAGACGGGACAGAAGCCCACCAGGGTGGAGCAGACGGAGCAGAAGCCCACCAGGGCGGACCAGAGTGATCCGGATCCAATGGCGGAGACTGGGGCCTAGGGAAACTGAGATACAAGATACAGGCAGTGCATATACGACATCAAAGACCGGAACAGGAAATACAGTTTCAAAACAAAACAGGCAGACATTTCACGAATGGTCTCTATAGTAGTGACAGGGTTAACGTGACAGACAGGGAGTGCATTTACATCTTCCGGGCTCATGACTGGGCCAATGGGGCAGATAGATGGTTCGAAATTAACCTCATTGACTGAAGTGGGAAAAATAGATTGTTCACTAGTGGTCTTTTTGGCAATAACAGAATACTCGGCCATACAAGGATCCAGCAGCTTTTCACGCTGACATTGGCCAGGTATGGACATCGCAAAACTGTTATTAGCCCTAAAGCAGGGCACACGCCCGCTTGAAGGCTATATCCAAGAGTATCTGGACATTACGTGTTATTCTGATTTTATGTCATGTCAAGTCACCTTTATTTATATAGCGCTTTTAACAATACAGATTGTCAAAGCAACTGTACAGCATTGATTAGGAAAATATTGTGTCAATAATGCAAAATGATAATAGTAAACACTCAATTTTCAGTTAAAGGCAGTTCATCATTGAATTCAGTGATGTCATCATCCAGATCAGTTCAGTTTGGAAATTAAGTGTCCCCAACTAAGCAAGCCAGAGGCAACAGCGGCAAGGAACCGAAACTCCATCGGTGACAGAATGGAGAAGAAAAACCTTGGGATAAACCAGGCTCAGTCGGGGGGCCAGTTCTCCTCTGACCAGACGAAACCAGCAGTTCAATTCCAGTTCAATTCAACTGGTTCCTGTGGTCTTGTCCCAGTGGACGTCTAGGAGACAAGGTCCTCACTGGGGATCTGTCTTTGTGGCTCATCTAGTTGTCCTGATCTCCGCTGACATTCAGGGCTGTAGAAGTCCTCTCTAGGTGCTGATCCACCATCTGGGCTGGATACGGACTGGATCCGGGTGACTGCAGTGACCATCTGATCTGGATACAGACTGGATCTGGTGGCTACGGTGACCTCGGAATAAGAAAGAAGCAGACTAATATTAGCATAGAATGCCATTCTTCTAACGATGTAGCAAGTACATCGGGTGTTATAGGAAGTTTTCCCGGTTCCGGTTGTCCTAATTAATGCAGCCTAAAAATCCTTTAACGGATTTGAATATTAGAAATGTGTTAGTGTGTTATGTGTAAGCCAGGTTAGCGAGATGGGTCTTGAATCTAGTTTTAAACTGAGTTTTGAGAATGCAGTGGACGTGGAGGATTATAATGCAATAAGAGCTTGTTCAAATACTGAGGTGCTAAACCATTCAGGGCTTTATAAGTAATAAGCAAGATTTATTATTAATTAATATTTATTAAAATCTATACGATGTTTAATAAGGAGCCAGTGCAGTGTTGACAGAACCGGGCTAATATGGTAATATTTCCTGGTTCTAGTAAGAACTCTAGCTGCTGCATTTTGGACCAGCTGGAGTTTGTTTATTAAGCGTGCAGAACAACCACCCAATAAAGCGTTACAATAATCTAACCTTGAGATCATGAACGCATGAATTAACATTTCTGCATTTGACATTGAGAGAATAGGTCGTGATTTAAATATATATTTTTGAGATGAAAAAATGCAGTTTTACAAATGCTAGAAATGTGGCTTTCAAAGGAAAGATTGCTATCAAATAGCACACCTAGGTTCCTAACTGATGACGAATAATTGACAGAGCAGCCATCAAGTGTTAGACAGTGTTCTAGGTTATTACGTGCAGAGTTTTTAGGTCCTATAATTAACACCTCTGGTTTTTTTTTAGAATTTAGCACTAAGAAATTACTCGTCATCCAGTTTATTATATCGACTATACATTATATATACGAAGAAATATAGAGCTGAGTATCATCAGCATAACAGTGAAAGCTAACACCATGTTTCCTGATAATATCTCCCAAGGGTAACATGTAAAGTGTGAAAAGTAACGGCCCTAGTACTGAGCCTTGAGGTACTCCATACTGCACTTGTGATCGATATGATACCTCTTTATTCACTGCTATGAATTGATGGCAGTCAGATAAGTACGATTTGAACCACGCCAATGCACTTCCATTAATGCCAACAAAGTTTTCTAGTCTATTCAAAAGAATGTTGTGGTCAATAGTGTCGAACGCAGCACTAAGTTCCAATAGCACTAACAGAGAGATACAACCACGATCAGATGATAAGAGCAGGTAATTTTTAATCTAATGAGAGCAGTCTCAGTACTATGATACGGTCTAAATCCTGACTGGAAATCCTCACAGACACCATTTTTCTCTAAGAAGGAATATAATTGTGAGGATACTACCTTTTCTAGTATCTTGGACAGAAAAGGGAGATTTGAGATCGGTCTGTAATTAACTGTTTTTTTGGGGCCAAGTTGTGTTTTTTTGATGAGTCTTAATAACAGCCAGTTTGAAGCTGGAAATCCTCACAGACACCATTTTTCTCTAAGAAGGAATATAATTGTGAGGATACTACCTTTTCTAGTATCTTGGACAGAAAAGGGAGATTTGAGATCGGTCTGTAATTAACTGTTTTTTTGGGGCCAAGTTGTGTTTTTTTGATGAGTCTTAATAACAGCCAGTTTGAAGGTATTTCGGTACATTTCCTAATGACAATGACGAATTAATAATAGTCATAAGAGGATCTATGACATCTGGAAGCACCTATTTTAGGAGCTTAGCAGGAATAGGGTCTAACATACATGTTGTTGTTTTAGATGATTTAACAAGTTTATACAGTTCTTCTTCTCCTATAGTAGAGAATGAGTGGAATTGTTCCTCTATAGATCTATAGCACACTATCTGATGCGTTACTGTAGCTGACGGCTGCATGGTTACAATTTTATCTCTAAAAGTATCGATCTTGGAAGTAAAGTAGTTCATAAAGTCATTAATGCTGTGCTGTTGGGAAATGTCAACACTTGTTGATGCTTTATTTTTCATTAATTTAGCCACTGTATTGAATAAATACCTGGGGTTATGTTTGTTTTCCTCTAAAAGAGAGGAAAAGTAATCAGATCTAGCAGTTTTTAATGCTTTTCTGTAGGTTAGGTTACTTTCCCGCCAAGCAATACGAAATACCTCTAGTTTTGTTTTCCTCCAGCTG
>NW_015505303.1:2252745-2255361 GCF_001515645.1 Sinocyclocheilus grahami
TTAAGTACAATACTCAAGTAAATGTACTTAGTTACTGTCCGCCTCTGCTTATAAAGCCCTGAATGGTTTAGCACCTCAGAATTGGAACAAGCACTTGTTACATTATAGTCCTCCACGTCCACTGCGTTCTCAAAACTCTGGCCATTTGACAATACCTAGAATATCAAAATCAACTGCGGGCGGCAGATCCTTTTCCTATTTAGCGACCAAACTCTGGAATAACCTACCTAACATTGTCGGGAGGCAGACACACTCTTGCAGTTTAAATCTAGATTAAAGACCCATCTCTTTAACCTGGCTTACACATAACACACTAATATGCTTCTAATATTAAAATCCGTTAAAGGATTTTTAGGCTGCATTAATTAGGTAAACCGGAACCGGGAACACTTCCCATAACACCCGATGTACTTGCTACATCGTTAGAAGAATGGCATCTACGCTAATATTAGTCTGTTTCTCTCTTATTCCGAGGTCACCGGTGCCACCAGATCCAGTCTGTATCCAGATCAGATGGTCGCTGCAGTCACCCGGATCCAGTACATATTCAGACCAGATGGTGGATCAGCACCTAGAAAGGACCTCTACAGCCCTGAAAGACAGCGGAGACCAGGACAACTAGATGAGCCCCAGATACAGATCCCCTGTAAAGACCTTGTCTCAGACGACCACCGGGACAAGACCACAGGAACCAGATGAGTCCTCTGCACAATGTAACTTTGCTGCAGCCTGAAATTGAACTGCTGGTTTTGTCTGGCCAGAGGAGAACTGGCCCCCCGACTGAGCCTGGTTTCTCCTGTCGCCTCTTGCTTGCTTAGTTGGGGACACTTCATTTCTAGCGATATCGTTGACTTGATTGCAAATGATTGCAAAGATACTATTTAAAATTAACTGAGCTGGATGATGACATCACTGAATTCAATGTTGAACTGCCTTTAACTGAAAAATTTGTGTTTACTATTGTCATTTTGCATTATTGACACACAATTGTCCTAATTAATGCTGTTCAGTTGCTTTGACACAATCTGTATTGTTAAAAGCGCTATATAAATAAAGGTGACTCTACTTGACTTTCTCTGCATCCAGAGAAAGGATTGCAGAGGAAGCTGTATATTAGTTTGCTTGTTGAATAATTTGAAGAAGCCTACGTACATTATCTGCAGCAAATCTACCCCTTAGAAAGCCTGATTGATCATAGTCAATCAGGTCTCCTATACATCGATCCAATCTTAAAGCTAGGACTTTTGCCATCAGCTTTGAATCTGTGGATAGAAGGCTAATTGACCTGTAACTAGAGCATTCTAGTGAATCCTTCCCTTTCTTCAGCAGTAAAGTTATTAAAGCTGTGGTTCGGTCCCTGTGTAAAGCCCCTTTTTCTAACGCAAAGGCGCTATTATGTCCCATAATGTCTTCAGTAACTCTGGGGGAATCCCATCTAGCCCAGGAGCTTTATTACTACTCATGCAATCCAAGGCGGATTTTAATTCCTCGATTGTCAAAGGGCTATCTAATATGTTGCGCTGAGAGTCATTTAATTTGGGAAGATTTAAATGTTTAAGGAATAAATCAAAATTTGTTGGGTCAGAGTTGGATTCAGAAGTGTACAGATGTTGGTAGTAGTTTTCAAATACTCTATTTACATCCTTTGGTTGAGTATATACTGAGCCCTCATGTCTAATAGCCGATATACTAGCCTTAGATTCACTATTTTTCAACCTCAAAGCCAACAGCTTGGAAGAGCGTTCTACATGAAAATAATATGATCGTCTGGTTCTATGTATGATGAATTCAGCTCTATGTAAATATATGGATTTTAGTTCTGATTTAAAAACATTTATTATTTTGGCTTTTGTTTCACAAAACATATCTTTTAATTCCTTCTCTAGTAGATCAATAAGGTTTTCAAATTCAAATTTACGGCTCTCTCTATGCTTTTTATTAAAGGGGTCATATGATGCTATTTTAAAGATCATTATTTTGTGTATTTGGTGTAACAGAATACGTTGACATGCTTTAATGATTAAAAAAACACATTATTTTTCAAATACTGTACATTATTGTAGGTCCTCTATGCCCCGGCTCTCTCAAACACTTAGTTTTCTACAAAGCCCCCTCCTTTGACAAGCGCAGTCTGCTCTGAATCGCGAGTGTCGGCTTTCAAAGTAAATATCAAGACAGTTAATAATGTCATTAGTTTTACCATAAGTTCAAGCCCGAAAGGGCAACAGAGTCGCGTGACAGACACAGTGATGATGCAGTACACAAGCCGCGGTTAAGACAACTGACGTGTTATGATTTCTGACAGGCAGTTCATTCTCCTGTGATGTGACACTGTTCCCCTCACACACACACACACACATGACGCGTTACTCTGCGCTGTGCAAAACTCTGCATTTGAACAGTCAATAGCAAATACTTAAACTAGCAACAAAACATACGTACAGTCACTGATTCAGAAGCGCCAGATTGTCATAGCAAAGTACTCTTCTAGGTTCAAAAAACTGTCGTCCATAAAATGCGTTGCATAAATTCGAACATCTGGGTTGTGCTGTTCTGTTGTAAATAAATCTTAACCAATGATTCCTATTTGCATCTACTTCCGGAAGGCCAAATAAA
>NW_015505303.1:2255605-2260690 GCF_001515645.1 Sinocyclocheilus grahami
TCAAGCCCGAAAGGGCAACAGAGTCGCGTGATGATGCAGTACACAAGCCACGGTTAACACAGCTGACGTGCTATGATTTCTGACAGGCAGTTCACTCTCCTGTGATCTGACCCTGTTCCCCTCACACACACGGGTTACTCTGCACTGCGCAAAACACCACATTTGAAAAGTCAATAGCAAATACTTAAACTAGTAACAAAACATACGTACAGTCGCTGATTCAGAAGCGCCAGATTGTCATAGCAAAGTACTCTTCTAGGTTCAAAAAACTGTCGTCCATAAAATGCGTTGCATAAATTCGAACATCTGGGTTGTGCTGTTCTGTTGTAAATAAATCTTAACCAATTCCTAACTGCATCTACTTCCGGAAGGCCAAATAAAGTGCTTTTGCTTTTGCACTGAAACACAGCGTCTCCCTGACTTTCCTGCATCAACACTACTGCTGTTCCTGAAACCATGCCTTCTTTCTTTGCATGCACATGTGGGCGGCATTATGCTAATATTTCCACATAGTGACCTAGATATGTGGGGGCGTGTTAGAACGAGCCGTTTTAGGTAGGTGTGGCTGACTCTTAACTTTTATAAAGAATATCTCTTTGGATTTGAGCCACAAATGTACAGTCCTGCAACAAGGAGGTATTAAATCTCCATTGGTTGCGTTTGGCGCCCAACGATGCGGGGGTTAAAGATGTAATTATCGGAGAATGATCAGATAAAAGAATTGGTAGAACATTAACTTTACTAATATAGGGAATAAGTGAAGGGGACATAAGTAGATAATCAATCCTTGAATAACTCTTATGACGAGCTGAAAAGAATGTATAATCCCTAGCACTGTCATTTTGTAAACGCCAGACATCGCATGTACTGGAATGTCACAAAAATGAATTAAAATATCCAGAGATCATTGAATCAGACATAGAGGCATGAGATCTATCTAACTGGGGATCCAACATTAAAATCGCCCCCTAACACCACAAGTCAGTCCTCTAAACTCACAATTAAAGGTAATAATTCTTGAAAAAATTATGAATCACCCTCAGTGGGTGCATATACAGACATAAAAGCATATTTACTATTATTTAGGGAAACAACAACATAAGTGATTCGGCCTTCTGTATCATTACCGGATCTTATAATTGAAAAACCAATATTACGCTTAGACACTATCCGCACCCCTTTAGTTTTGTTGACAGCCGAAGAGGAAGAGATCACTTTAAAGTATTAATTTTGGAAGCGATGCACGTCCACTGCTTTCAAATGAGACTCTTGTATAAGGGCAATAGAGACCTTTTTGCATCTTAGGTAATCTAAGCATTTGGTTCACTTAATAGGGCTATTTAACCCATTAACGTTCCATGATCAAATATTTATATCCATATATTAAAAAGGAAAAGCAATCCACACCAACCAGAACTAGGGCGGGAGGACCATAGTAATCCTCCAGAAAGATAACGGTGATCAGAACATATGCATCTAGACATACAAATATTATGCAAACAAATATATAGGCCTACACTAGACCGATTAAGTGATGTTTTATTAAAAATTTCAGGAGGAGCACGCGCAGATAATTAACACGGCCAGTTCATCATCAGTAATTACACAATCTATCCAATCAGCACAAGAGAGAACCTCTATAAATAATCAAAGCAGCCTTACCTCCATTATCTCTAGTCTTTCAGCATTGGCACATCCAATCGCCACAAACATGTCAGAGATCGAACATTTCCCAGACGACAACGCGTTCGACACCACGGGTCCTCCGGCGTCTCCAGTCGCCGTTCAGCGCACCAGCACTCCACAGGATGCCATAATCGAGCCCGCGGCTGCAACACGGGGCCGCCGGCCTTCCCGCACTGCCGTCGCTCATACCTCCAGACACGAGGCACGCCATCACCTTCGCCTTCCAGGCGTCAGCCACCTTCTCCAGCGTCCTCCTACGCTTCAGCCCTCTCCTCCGCCCCAGCTGCGGAGAAATGGACCGTGACCGGACTACGCCAGTCGCTCATTAGCTCCGGCGTCAATGTCCCACGACGGTCGGTCAAGGCGGACCTCCTCACCCTCTATACTTCCCTCCAAACAGGGGCGCCTCCAAGCTCTACTCCTCCATCCAAGGCCGCAGATAAAGCGAGCCAGGGCCACAGCGTTCCGTACTCACGGCCAGAGCTAACGATCACTCCTTCGAAGACGGGCTTCCGGCCGTTAGGCCGCAGCAAAAAGCCTTCAGCAAGCCTGGGCTGCGCCTGGATGCCGCCAGCCGTCAGCTCGCATCTCATCTCGGCAAGGTACCAGCTCCAGTCTCCACAAGCCACCACGTCAGTGTGAGCACGCCTCCGCTAGCGGCACAGATCTGCCCGCAACCCTTGCCTCACACCTCCCTGTACCCCCTTCTCTACCCATGGCCCGCAGCCCCACCGTCCATCTCCAGTGTGAGCGTGCCTCCGCTAATGGCGTAGGCCCCGACGCCCGCCATTCCCCCTCTATTTTTTCCTCCTTTTTCTTCCACTCCCAGAGCTGTCCCAATTGCGAGCATGCCTCCACTAATGACGCAGGCCCCGATGCCCGTCATTCCCCCTCTCTTTCCCCCTTCCTATTCCGTCCCCGGAATTGCCCCAAGCGTGAGTGTGCCTCCACAAGCGGTTCCGGCGACTACCTTCCCACTTCCCCTCGCTCGCTCTTCCTTCTCACTTTCTTCCGCCACGCCCCTACCCACCCCTCCGAACGCCCTCACCTTGGAACCACCCCCCGTGGCCAGCAACATCAGGACACAGATCTTGTCAGGTGCGGACGTAGATCTTTTTTCCTTTTTGTCACCAATTTCACCTTCATCTGCAGATCGCCAAATCGACTGCGGCGGATTTTCAATTTAAAAAACACAGCTCACAACCCATCACGTATTTTATAATTTGCCGAATTTACGATCGCTTTCACCCATTACATAGAAGTCATCTGCACTGTTTTTCCTCACAGGAGACGCGAGCTCGTCGATTATCTCGCGATAGTCGCCGAACTCGCGTTATCATACGGCGGGCTCTCACTTTTACACTTACCACAAATTATTCACAGCTAAATGCGCCATCCGAGTGGCCCAGTGGAACCAATGTCCTTACTGGGGGGCCTTGGACACCGAACTCCATAACAGAGTATTTTTAGGCTGCCGCAACATATCTTGCACGGTCTGCCGATCCGTCGCCCACTCCACCATTACATGCCCTCTAATCAACCCATCTATTCCCCTCTGCCCCGAGCCATCCCAGCCAAAATCCACCAGCTATGTCCCGCATCTCCTAGACGTCCCAACCACCCCCTTTTCCCCCACTTCCACCTACCGCCGCCACTCAGCTCCCTCTGATAGCCAGGTCTGCGCCAGTTTTAATACTGGCAGATGCTCAAGGCAGCTCTGCCGTTTCATGCATGTTTGCAATTTTTGTGGCGGCGCTCACTCCCACTTGATATGTCCAGTGCAAAAAGCTGCAAATAAAAATGTTAAACAATACTTATCGACTCCTGTAAACCTTTCTCGTTTGCCTTCAGAATTGCTTCATTACCCTGACTCCCTTTTTACAGATTATCTACTATCGGGTCTCTCTCATGGCTTTCACCTCGGTGTCGGAAAACTCCCCTCCCTAAGCCTCATCTGCCCCAGCTCTCGCCGAACCTGAAACAATCTCCTAATTAAAAAAGAAACAGAAGCAAACTTCATGATCGGCCCCTTTTCCGTCCCTCCCTTTAATGTTTTCCGTGCTAGCCCCATCGGTGTAGCTACCAGGAAATTCTCAGGTAAAAAACGCCTCATAATCGATCTCTCATCCCCGCATAATTCCCCATTCCCAAGCGTTAACAGCCTCATTCCGCTTGAAGAATTTTCTCTCTGCTTCCATGACATTGACCAAGCCATTACCCTGATCAAAAACGCAGGCCGCGGCGCTTGGCTGGCCAAAGTCGACATGACCTCTGCCTTTGAAGTGATGCCCATTCACCCAGATTTTTGGCATTTATTTTGCATCTGCTGGCATAATAAATTTTACTTTTCCGTCTGCCTCACTTTCGGCTGCAGAAGCAGCCCAAACATTTTTGAAATGTTGTCAGAGGCAATCTGCTGGATCCTCTCTAACAATTACGCAATACCCTACCTGATCCATCTTTTAGACGATTTCTTAATCATCTCGCCTCCCGTCTCCATTCCAGCCGTGCATCTTCTGACAACCCAAAAAGTTTTTGCAGAGCTCGGGATTCCTCTCGCCCAAGACAAAACCGCGGGCCCGAGCACCTCCATCGAAAATTTTTGGGTATCAACTTAAATTCTCAAAAATTCCAGGCTTCTCTGCCGAAGGAAAAAATGTATAGGACGATCTTGGTCGCTTCCACCCTCTTAGACAACCCAAGCTGCTCCAAACGCGAGCTGCTATCCATTCTCGGTCATCTAAATTTCGCGATGCACATCATCCCGCAGGGCCGCCCTTTCATCTCACATCTCCTCTCACTCGTGTCCTCCGCCCAAGCACTAGAGGATTGAGTATCACTAACCGACTCATGCTGCAATGAGTTCAGCTTATGGATATCCTTTCTTAAATAATGTAATGGCCTATCTTTCTTTTATAATAACTTAATTTCTCCTCCCGTCGACATTCAGTTATTTACTGATGCTGCCCCCTCTGTCGGTTTCGGAGGATTTTGCTGTTCATCTACGTGGCCCCCTCAGCTGTTAGACTTACCACAACTGCTAAAATCCTCAGCTCTATTCGAGCTATATCCCTTAGTCGTCACAGCCCTTCTGTGGGGTAAGGAGTGGTCTGCCACCAGCATCAGTATCCACTGCGACAACGAGGCTACCGTGCACTGCATCAATAAAGGCCGTTCCCATTCACCCACCCTAATGCCTTTAAGACGCCTGATTTGGATCTCGACTTGCGACCAATTCATTGTAAATGCAAAACATATTCCTGGTTCAAAAAACCAAATAGTTGACTCTCTCTCTCGCTTTGCCTTCCAGAAATTCAGAACGTTGGCATCAGAGACGGATCCAGTCCCAACCCCAGTACCTCCCTATTCAGAGCTGATATTCCCATAAATCATCCTCTG
>NW_015505303.1:2260987-2275565 GCF_001515645.1 Sinocyclocheilus grahami
CAGAGGTTATCATTCCATTCACACCGCCCGCACGCTTGATGCCATGTTCATCCTGGCTTTCTTCGGTTTTCTCAGATGCTCTGAGCTCGCTATCACAACTAGCTTCAATCCAAACATCCACCCCACTATCTCCGATCTAGCAGTGCTGGATGACAAAACCATCTCTTACTTCATTAAGCGTTTATATTTTCAACCTACAATAACCCATACTACCATACCAAGCTCTCCTAGCCTTTGTCCAGCTCAGGAAATCACAGTCCAAACTCCCATCCGACCCCCTTTTTACAGACGACTCCAACCGCCCCGTCACTCGTTTCTGGTTTCAAAAGCACCTTAAATCCATCCTTCTCCTATCCGGTACCCCAGCTGATAATTTTTCCAGCCATTCATTCCGAATTGGCGCAGCAACCACAGCGACCCAAAAAAGGCCTCTCCCAGCAGCAGATACAAGCACTCGGTTGCTGGTCGTCAGAAGCTTTCAAGAGCTACATTCGATTGGACCGCTCCCACATCAAGGAAGCCCACCAAACCCTCATCGGCCAACCCCTTTTTCATCACCTAATCCATCTATAACGACCCATCCCCACTCCAGCCATCCCAGCAGCTTTTCCATATTTCCCCACTGCCACAGCAGTTCCCGCTCCCGCTGGAGCCATTATCTGTATGTTACACTGCCGCAGCAGCACTTGCTTCCACAGAAGCCATTTTCTCTTTCCAGATGCCGTAGCAGTTCCCACTCCCACAGGGGTTTTATTTTCAGATGCCGCAGCAGCGCCCGCTTCCGCAGAAGCCTCTAGTTCTCTCTTCTAAGCCTCAGCAGTGCTGCTACTACAAGCGATGTCCAGCACCCCACCAATTTTAAGTTTTGCAAATTTTGGGGGCTTATCAATGCTCCTCTCTGGCTGCTGTCCCGTACTAATTACATCTTTGGGGGAGCGCTCTGGGTCCGGGCTTAAACCCGAGCTCGGACCCCTCTCCCCTGATGGGGGGAGTACCGCGGGCTCGAGAGTAATTACCGAGCTCGGAGCCCTCTCCCCGGACAGCACGCCAAATACGCATAACCTTTACTCTGTTCATTATATGTAAGTGTGAACTCGTGAAACTTACGTGGACAGTCCCAGGCATACATAGAACAGAAGAGCAAAAACAAGAACAGTAACAAAATGGGCAGTAAGCAAAGAGTTAAAACACACTCTTCTACCTGCCCTCAAAGTAACAGTCTTTGGATACGCAGCCAAACTAGCAGTCCGGCTCGTCCGTCAACATCTGACCTGGTCATTTTCCGGATGAAGAGACAATCAAAATTTCTCAGCAGGGTCCTCCATAGAAACTGCAGATTCATCCTCGTTCACCTTGGAATCTCGTAACATAACCGCTACAGCTTTCTTCAGAGAAGACTTTGTAGCGGGATACAGATTGAGAGGGAACTTTTCAACCTCCGCCGGTGTCTCGAGAAGATAAATCTTCCCTCAGTGAGTAACTTTCAATACCGTGGGGTAGACGAAAAAGGACGAAATCCCCAGCTGAGTTAGCTTCTTCGTCATCGATGCCATCACTCTCCTCTTAGATGCAGTGTGGGTGCTATAGTCTGGGAAGAAAAGCAGCGGCGCTTCCATATGAAGAATTTGCCCAGCGGTTCGGGCTCCATTCAGGATTGCATTCCGGTCTCGATAATGCAGCATCTTGAAGATGAATGTACGAGGGGTTTATTTCGAACATTCACCGCTATAAATACGGTGGGTTCTTTCTATCTCCATTACTTTACCAGCAAGAGAGGGAATCTATTTAGGAAGATGATTCTGTATAAATCCCAGAGGGTCATCTCCTTCTACCCCCTCTTTCAGCCCCACTAGACGGATATTGGACTGGCGGCTTTTATCTTCGATTCTTGCCTTTTCCTGAAGGGAGTCCACTGCTAGCTTAACCTCCACAGTGTCTTTTTTTGCGTGACGAAGAGCTGTTTGCATGTTTTTAAAATTATTTTTTATCATCCTCTTCCAGAACTCCAAGTCTATCCGCAATCGGGGCAAATTCTTCTTTAAACAGTTCCCTGATGAAGCTAAGGGGCATCTTTAACTCGTCGGCAACAATGGCGCGAAGTTCTATCTCAGGAACATAATTAGGGTCTTTAACTCGCTTTTTCTCTGGCGAAGCCAGTGCCAATTGACGTTTTGTCATCTTCATTCGTAGCCCGTTAGAAAAACAGTCAAAAATGAACCAAATGTTGATAGTCTTAAGCCCGGCTCACACTGCAATTTTGGCCATGATTTGGTCGTCTGAGACAAATTTTGAAAATCCTAAAAGATTCCTATAATCCTGGGCTAAAATCTGTAGTCTTTGATTGCTGGTTTGACATGTTCCCCGACAGCCGATTAATGATGTTGCGATAAAACTTTACCTCCGACGAACTTCTGGCAGTGTCAGAAGATTTAGTGTACAGTCCTGCAGTGTGACATCTCCTACGACAAACGTCAAACTGTCTTCGTTTTTCAAGACAAGCCATGATCAGAATTAATGCTAGAGATTTCTTCTAACCGCATAAACTCTGGCGCTCTCGTGCTCCGCTCACGGAATTCATCTGATCCGTTACCTTTGCTATGATAAACACCGGTTACGCTGCTGTTTTCATGTGGGTGTGTAATGCTGGTTGCACTATTCTGCATAAATACGCCGGTATTGCCGCCATTCATATACTTTTAATGATAGCCAACATTACAGCCCCCCGTGCAATGCAGCTCGCAGTCACTGAACGTGTACGGGTTGATAAGGTAAAACTCTGGACAAGTTTTCTTGCGCGCACCCGCTTTTAACACGTGTTGACTGTCGTACAGTCTGACATTAATGAAAACTGAGATCCCACAGTGTGACATAATAATCATGTTCGTACAGTCTGACAAGTACAATCCTAAAGGACTTAAAAAAAAAAAATCGCACAGTGTGA
Source organism: Sinocyclocheilus grahami (assembly GCF_001515645.1). Taxonomy (NCBI): domain Eukaryota; kingdom Metazoa; phylum Chordata; class Actinopteri; order Cypriniformes; family Cyprinidae; genus Sinocyclocheilus; species Sinocyclocheilus grahami. The sequence continues at coordinate 2,263,929 of NW_015505303.1, forward strand.
GCCTGGCTTTACTGAGAAAAAAAAACAGATCAAGAATTAGAGTCAGAGAGAAATCGATCTGCCCCGCCATTGCTATCGGTGGGTCACATGATCTCCTCAAAATCAGCAAAGTCTTTAATAAAGTCTGTATGGTGCCCTGGTGGCCTGTATACTGTAGTCAGTACAAACATCACAGGGGATTTATCAGTAACACTTGTTTCTCTGGAAAATGTTATATGAAGCACCATTACTTCAAACAAGTTGTACTTGAAGCCCGCCCTCTGAGAAATACTGAAATTATTGTTATAAATTGTAGCAACACCTCCCCCTTTACCTTTTGGACGTGGCTCATGTTTATAACAGTAATCTTGGGGGGAAGAATCGTTTAAAATAATGAAATCATCAGGTTTTAGCCAGGTTTCTGTCAAACAGAGCACATCTAGGTTATGATCAGTGATCATATCATTTACAAAAAGTGCTTTCGTAGAAAGGGACCTGATATTCAATAAGCCAAGCTTTATAATTTGTTTATCCATATTACATCTGTTTTTTATTTGTTGAACATCAATTAAATTGTTAATCTTAAATTGGTTTGGACGGTTTTTGTATTTTCTAGTTCGAGGAACAGACACAGTCTCTATAGTGTGATATCTAGGTGGAAGAGTCACTATGTGCTGAGAATTAACTGATTTCTGTGACGTGAGGCAGCTAGCAGACAGTCGGTTTAGCCAGTCTGTCTGCTTCCTGACCTGGGCCCCAGTTAGTCAAGTACAAACTCTAAGAATATGTGCCATATTTCTAGAGAGAAGAGCGGCACCACCCCAGGAGGGATGAAGACCATCTCTTTTCATCAGGTCAGGTCTGCCCCAAAAACTTGTCCAATTGTCTATGAAACCTATGTTATGGCACCACTTAGACATCTAGCCATTGAGTGATGAGAGTCTGCTATGTATCTCATCACCACGGTAAGCAGGGAGGGGACCAGAGCATATTACCGTGTCTGACATCGTACTTGCAAGTTCACACACCTCTTTAATGTTATTTTAAGTGATCTCCGACTGGCGAAGTCGAACATCATTAGCGCCGGCGTGAATAACAATTTTACTGAATTTACTTTTAGCATTAGCCAGCACTTTTGCCAAGATTTCAGGCACTCTGGGTTCCTGTAAACATTGGACTATGGTGGCTGGTGTCATCATTTTCACATTCCGTACAAAATAGAATCGCCAATAACTAGAGCATTTTGATCAGGTTTCTCAGCGGGTGTGTCACTGAGTGGAGAGAATGTGTTTGATGTTTTGATCGGAACGGAAGAGCGGTGTTTTGACATGCCGCCTCACAGTCACCCAGTTGCCCTGCTGCGGAGGCATTGTAACCGGAACCGAACAATGTACAGGGCTCCCTGAGCTAGTCGCATCCAAAGCCGTATCTAGAGCCCTCACATTCTTACTGTCCTCAATTAAAGTTTGGATACGTGTCTCTAATTCTGAAATCTTCTTTGACAGCCTAACTATTTCCCTGCATTTATCACATGTGAATCCCTTGTCGCCGACAGAGAGAGCTAAACTATACATGTGGCAAGCGGTGCAAACAACAATAGCAGGAGAAAAAGTAATTATCACCGTGATTGAAGAATGATTCTCACTTACCACTGTTGTTTGATGAACTCGTAAAAAAACGGAGCGAGAGAGAAAAGAAAACAGCAACAGACATGAATGGAAACACGAATGGCAAGCTAACAGCTAACGAATGCCATTGCGCTGCACGCGCACTGCACTTGCTTTTTTAGAATAAAAGCGTATGATCAAATTAATCAGATTAGTTTGATAGATAATATCAGAAATATGGTGAGAATTAAGTTATATTTGATCACTTTAAACAACAGAGAGTGATAGTAAGATAGAGATTCAACAGCAAAGCAAAGATATCCATCCATTAGTGATGAAAAAATTGCTGCACTGGTGGAAACAACTCGAGACCGTGCTACCGCGACTGTCAAGAGCGGCTCGACAGTGTTTAGTGTCAAGCAGCAGCAGCATGCGTGCAGTCAGCGCAGCTGAAGAGTTCTGTGTTCAAATGCACGCAATAGGCTTAAGCATTGGCAAAAGTAATTACCGTAAATGTGTCAGGGAGAAAGAGGATGGAGATATTTGAATTATTTACTAATAGTGTTTTCTGTGTCGGTGTCGCAAGGATGAAGTTGCTGATCCTGACTCGCCATCTCCTCATTAGACGCCTTTTTAGAGAGAAGTGCATCTTTACGGATTATGATTATAATGAAAGAGTTTTTGTTTTTGATTTGTATTATTTCGTTAAGCAGTAATTTAAAGCCTTCTATAGATATCTTTATCATGTCTGTGAGGCATGTATTCCCTAAGTTTTGGTTCATTTTTGTGAAGCGTGCCTGTTCAAGACGAGATGGCAGAAAGCGCATAATTCTTTATTTTATAAAAGTACAACGTTTTGTTGATATTGTGAGTGCACACAAATAAAAGTAGACCCTTTACAGTTACGAATGATGTATTACTCTTACCTTTATGAGAAAAAATGACAGTGTATTCACTGAAAAAATTGCAAGTGATCGCGCTGGCATCTCCATATCCAGCAAAGAGCGCTTCAGCTTCCACTCTCCGCACAAAATATTGCATATAGGGCACATTTATCTAGGTTTAACGTTTAAACATTGTTATATGCTTGAACTGTTTTATGTCTATAGATTTTATTTTAGGCAAGTCGTGATGATTGGAGAAGGCTAAATTGATCAAACATAGGCTCACTGTCTGCCGCTGACCGCTTGATCGTTACTTTAAAAAACAAAAACTTATATTTAACATACAAAAGTTGCTCCAAACGTTTTTCTAAATTAACTTAATAAAAAACTAAACAAAATATAATCACTTTGCCATTACATACAAAACTTAACTATTTTAATAGCGGGAACAGTAGTAGCCTATAAGCTGTTTTGGGAGAAGGGGGAAAAAAGATGGGCTCGGGTCGGACTCGGGCCGGTAATTCTGATAAGCTGTCGGACATGGGCCGGGCTAGGATCTGAGCATCTCGGGCCAGGGCAGGGCAGGGCAGGGCTAGGGCCTAAATTTGAGGCCTGTGCAGGGCTCTAGGCTACACGCAGCTACAATCACAAACCACTCAGCAGCACGGTACACAGGGAAAAAAATTATGTGATGGAGTAAATTAATCTTTTGTCACAGTACAGAAGGAGACCAAAACGGAGAGATAAAGGTAAACAGGGGTCTTTATTGAACAGTGGTGCTGAGGAAAGAGATGGAGAGCAAACGGGTTCAAGGGAAACAGTCTCAGTAACTGCAGAGATCTAGCTCATATGGTGACGGGTTCTTGGGTCTTTCTAGGATCGGACTGAAGATGACTTCAACAGAGACAGATGGGTTCCAGGTTGGAGTCCGGGTTCGTGAGTCAGGTAAGGAGTAGCGTAGTGAACTCAAGACCAGACAAAGTGCAACTGCAGTGAGTATTTGAGCTGGTGTTGATGAGGTGGTGACAGGTGCGGCTGATTAGTACTCCGGTGATTGGGAACGGGTGTGTGAGGTGATTGGGCCTGACGAAGCTGGACTATCCCTGACAGTGATCATCCATCTATATAACAATAATAATTATACTGTATATATGTTTTAACGTCACAGCCTTGACATCATTGAATTTCTGTCAGAGTTGTGTGCCCCCCCCTTCCATGGGTGGCTCCCGATGCCCGCTGCCGACGTCAAGGACGGCCGTGGCCCCGGATAGCGGGACGACCTAGATCATGGAAGTCTCTAAGGAGAAAGGGATCGAAAACATCGTCTCTACGCACCCATGATCTCTCCTCGGGGCCAAATCCCTCCCAGTCCATGAGATAGTCCAGGCGGCCGCCTCGACGCCGGGATTCCAGAAGAGAATTGACTCGGTAGATGGTTTCTTCTTCAGCGATCTCGGGAGGAGGAGGTAAGTGGGATTCGTCAGACCCTGTGGGAGAAGCAGACAGAGGGTTAATACAGGGTTTGAGTAGAGAGACATGGAAGGTAGGTGCGATACGGTAGTGAGAAGGGAGTTCAAGCCTGTAGATGATGTCGTTGATCTGCCTCCTGATGGTGAATGGTCCAATATAGCGGGCACTCAGCTTGCGGCAAGGCAGTCGGAGACGAATGTCCCACGTCGATAACAACACCTTATCTCCAGGTTGGTATTGTGGAGTAGGTTGGTGGTGAACGTCTGCCTGGGCTTGGTCTTCGAACCGCCTGCTGGAGATGGACATGCGCTGAGTCCCAGACCCTCTCGCTCTCTCAACCGCTGGAACGTCAGATGGTTCTCCTGTACAAGGGAACAGGGGAGGTTGGTAGCCGAGTACGCACTGAAAAGGGGTGAGGCCGGTGGTTTGTTGCCTGAGGGAGTTCTGTTCTTACTCGGCCCAGGGAAGGTAAAGACTCTAGCGGTTCTGGTTGTGGTGACAATAGCTACGTAGATATCTTCCGATCTCTTGAATCTTTCGCTCAGTCTGTCCGTTGGATTGTGTATGATATCCAGAGGTGAGGCTTACTGATACTCAGAGAAGTTGGAAGAAGGCCCGCCAGACCCGGGAGATGAATTGGAGACGATGTGCTCAGGGATGCCGAAATTGCAAAAGACTTGATTGAATAGCTGTGTTGCTGTCTCCATGGCAGTAGGTAGTTTTACTAAGTTTGACAGTAGGTAGTTTTACTCTAAGGGATGTAAACTTTAAGTTTACATCCCTTAAAGAATCCGTCGACAACTACGAGGATGCATGTGTAAGATTCAGACTCAGGGAGATCTGTGACGAAGTCGACTCCTATGTGGGACCAGGGCCGGTGAGGTATGGGAAGTGGTACCAGTTTGCCTTGTGTCAGCTGACGGGGAGATTTGGTGATGGCACAGACTGAGCATCCTTGTACGAAGCGTTTGACTTCTCGTGCTATAGCGGGCCAACAGTAGCGGGTTTCGAGGAGCGAGAGGGTTTGCTGGCTGCCTGGATGTCCAGAGCCCGGAGAGGAGTGCAGCGAGTCCAAAAGGGTATTGCGGAGAGTGGATGGAACATAGACCTTCCCTTCTTGACCTCCCGGCAGAGCAGGTTCGGATTGGGTGGCTCGACGGATCTCTTCGTCGAGTGTCCATTGGATGAGACCTAAAATGAGGGCTGGAGGGAGAATTGTCTCAGAGGGTAGTAATTGTTCAGTGGGCTGATGGAGGCGCAACAGAGCGTCTGCTCTGGTGTTCTTGGTTCCGGGATGGTAGGTAACAGAGAACTGAAAACGTGTGAAGAACAGCGCCCACCGTGCCTGACAAGGGTTTAAGCGCTTGGCCTCACGAAGATATTCCAAGTTCCGGTGATCAGTGATGACTTGGAATGGATGAATAGCTCCCTCCAGCCAATGTCTCCACTCCTCCAGAGCAAGTTTGATGGCGAGTAGCTCGCGGTTCCCGATATCATAGTTTTGCTCCGCCGGGGAAAGCTTGCGGGAGAAGTATGCACGGGGATGGAGGATAGGAGGATCTCCGGAATGTTGTGAGAGCACCGCTCCCACCCCTACTGTTGACACTGTAACGCTCGGCCTTATCGACCCGAATTATATGGATTTAAAATGGGGTCAGATTAAACTGTGTGAGATAAAATAAGTGCTTTAAAAAGATGAGACAACAACAAAAGTAGAATGAATAAATAGTGTATTTACATAATGCACAAGGAACTTAAAACAACACAATAAAACTAGAATAACTTAAGCTGTTAAAAGCAGATTGTCCATTTAAATCGTACCCTAAAACAGTCCTTAAGAATCCCAGTGTGTTGAAGTCCCCAGGTAAAAGTGTCCACCGGTGTATATACAATTCCAAAGAAAGTGATCATCCAAAATGAGTGAGATACTGGAAAGGCAAGTCCATGAACAACTCCTCAATCCAGCGTAGTTGTTTGGTCAATGACCCTGATTGCTGCTTGCTTTGTACTGGTTTACTTCCTTATTCCTGTCATGTGATTGACCACATGACAGGCAGACCCATGAACATTTTAAAGACATACACACAACAAATAATTAAGAGGATTAAAATGACTAAGACAACATGTAAAACCATATAAACACAAATATATAGATAAAAAACCATCGTAATATATATTGAGCGGTAAAAACATGTGTCTTTGTGTGGCAGTGTCACAACGCATCTACTTCCACGATGAATGGTTTCTGAGGATAGCATAGAAGTAAGGGCGGCGGTGTTCTGACTGAAGTGGTGGATGAAACAACAGTAAAAATGTGAGAATCCCAGAAAGCGTTGGAGTTCTTTCACGGTTCTGGGTTTGGGCCAGTTATGAATGGCTTGGACCTTTTTGCCACCCATCTGGATACCCTGGGGGCTGATTACATATCCGAGGAACTTGATGTTGGTAAGGTGGAACATGTATATATAACTTCCGGGTGAACGCTGGCGCTATTAGCTGCCGCTGCTCAGGGAGGGAATTTTAAACTTTCTAGTACCTCTAAATCTTCATGCACTTATGAATGCATGAATGCATTTATGCACTGTTTTAAACTGTTTTAAAGAGTCACTCTGATTTGTGTATCCGCGCTGATTCGGCGGGTTTGTACGCTGGTTGATCTGCGTGTTGATGTTGCAATACTTTATAAAGAGAAATTGAAAGTATCTGAGTTAACTTTGCCTGCATATTCTTCATCTAAATCAGTTGCCTTAAAAGTTAATGGGGTGATTCCTACCATCCTCACAACTATTTACCGCCCTCCCAAGAGCAATAATGCCTTTTTAACTGAACTTTCTGAACTCTTGACTTATCTATGTTCCATGTCTCCAAATGTTATTATGCTGGGTGATTTTAACATTCATATAGATAATGTCAGTAATGCATTTACAAGTGAATTTTTATCATGCTTGGATTGCTTTGGTATGCAGCAATTTAACACACTGCCCACTCATTCTAAGGGGCATACTCTTGATCTTGTTTGCTGTTCTGGTATAACACCTTATAATTGTACTGTTTCTGATCTGTCCATACCAGATCACCTTTTGGTGTCCTTTTGTGCCCAACTGGCAGTTTGTAAGGTAAACCCATGTCATCCGATCACATTTCGGAATATTAAGAACATTGATGTGCCTACCCTTGCTGTTGAACTTGCCAGCTTTTTCAGTAAATCTGATTTCTCTACTGTTGATGAACTGGTTTCATATTACAATGATGGTCTGAAAATGATTCTAGATGATTTTGCACCTGTGAAAGCTCGAACTGTTTCATTTGTACATTCAGCTCCTTGGTTTACACCTGAACTGCGTCAACTTAAAACTAAAGGCAGTAGGTTAGAGCGTTTGATCATCAGGTCTGGCCTTACTGTTCATAAAGAAATGTATGCTGAATATATTCAAAACTACAAAAATGCACTGTCTAAAACTAAATCTGATTATTATTCGAAGATAATTGGAGTCAGCAATGGGAACTCCAGGTTTCTTTTCTCTGTGGTAAACAATATTCTGCGACCGCCTGATTCTCTGCCATCTGACATGTATTCCACAGACTCAAAAAAAGTCATAAAACGATCACATAAGTCAAAGGTTAAAAATGTACATCAGCAATTGCTTAATAGTACTTTCCACCAAGAATCCAGTCAATCTATCTCTCACGCACCTCCTCACTCTGTTTTCTCTACTTTTACACTACCGACTACTTCAGAGATAGTGGGTCTGATAAATAAATCCAAATCTTCGACTTTTCTGTTAGACCCTCTACCAACTTCTTTAGTGAAAGCTTGTTTACCAGCCCTGTCGCCATTGATTACTAAGAAAAGTTTGGGTGTTATCATGGATAGCACACTGTCTTTTGAATCTCAGATTAATAATATCACACGGACTGCATATTTCCATTTGCATTAACCGTCTCCGTTCTTTTCTCTCAAACAATAATACAGCAGTTCTTGTTCATGCACTAGTCACCTCACGTATAGACTACTGCAATGCCCTTCTCACTGGTGTTCCCTCTAAATTGCTACGTAAGCTCCAGTTGGTCCAGAATTCTGCAGCTCATGTTCTTTCTAGAACACCCTCTACTGAGCACATTTCTCCAGTTCTTCAGCAATTGCACTGGCTTCCAGTAAAGTATCGAGTTGAATTCAAGATCTTGCTACTTAAGCCAGGGACACACTTCAGGACTTGCTGAAACATTCTAAGACTGACCTCAACACACTTAACAACTGTTTCCATCGACTAGAGCAGATTTTATTCTTTGACAATTGTAAAGGAGCACAAACCTAATGACTGAGTCAGTCCACTACACAACAAACTTAACGACTGGCACGTCACGACTGGACAAATTCTGTCGAATCCACAGATCTCGCGATAACTCAACTGCACGAGATCTTGTAAGTAAACAAACATGGACATCTATACAAAGGTAGAACTACTTGTTTGCTGCACAATTTGTGCAAAAAAAAAACATAAAAATAGGGAAAACCCGCAGGATGTGGGTGCGGTCCTGGATGGAGAGGCAACGTGGACTTTGTACTCTACAGAAAGAATTAGAGGTGAGTAAACTTTGTTAAATTAAGTTCATTTTAGGTTAGGATAGGCAAAGCTAACGATCTGTGTAGTGATATAATGTTAGATGAACAACCTCAACGTTATACCGTCGTTTTATATATTATTTTTCAAATGCATATATAATGACACTATTAATTTCTGGTACTATTAGGCTGATAATACATGGGTCGTGGGCCTTGTGTCGTTGCCCAGCAACATAGCTCAAAAAGTTTCCCCGTGTATCATCAGCCTATTGGTCAAAACAGACCGAACTATTTTTTTTTTTTTGAAAAACAGTAATTTCATTTGACAGTCGTTTCATCATTTATATGTAAAATACACCTTTATTATTATTATTACTTTATTGATGCAATATTTCAGTTAAAAATAAAGCAAACGCATTTAAAATCCAATTAATGGAGGCAGATCTGGTACCATCTAGTAGGAGAAATAAAGAAAATATGTAATGCCATGATGTAACCACTAGATGTCTGTATAGCCTTATATATACAGTGGGGCAAAAAAGTATTTAGTCAGCCACCAATTGTGCAAGTTCTCCCACTTAAAAAGATGAGAGAGGCCTGTAATTTTCATCATAGGTATACCTCAACTATGAGAGACAAAATGAGAAAAAAAAATCCAGAAAATCACATTGTAGGATTTTTAAAGAATTAATTGGTAAATTCCTCGGTAAAATAGTGTGTGTGTGTGTGTGTGTATATGTATATATATATAGAGAGAGAGAGAGAGAGAGAGAGAGAGAGAGAGAGCTGCATATTCCCTATCCTAGTTGCTAAAACAATCATTTCAGACAATTTCTTTGATCAGGTTTTGAACGAGGATAATATATATATATATATATTTAGACATGATCAAAAACCTTTTTTTTTAAGTTTAGGTTTTCTTTCTTTTTTTTTTTATTTAAGTGTGAGTTTTTGCATAATGATTACAGTCAAACCTGAATTATGTTACCCACAATCTAATTCAGAATAAAAACATATTTTATCAGTGCATGAGCCATCAGGTTATGATCTGATTTTAGCCTTTAGACTCAACTAACTATATTTAACAGTTTCAGATTCTGCCTTTGATCTCACTTTGTCTTTCACTGTCTCACACACTCTTTGTTGTGGTGTAATATTAACAGATTGAGGACCAAGAAGGGTTCAGGAAGATGTTCCGAATGACGTTGAATGACTTCAGTCTCATCTTGGAAAAAGTGGAGCCTCAAATTTCAAAACAGAACACCAGATTAAGACCAGCCATCACTGTAAAGGAGAGACTTGCCGTAACACTGCGCTTCTTGGCAACTGGTAAGACATTTGTATGTGTTTTGGGGCTACTTTAAGACAATTTAATTTAGTTTTTGAATGAAGGTGTGTATGGATCATTGTTATTATCTTTTTCTAAGGTGAAACCTTTAAGTCCCTCAGTTTTCAGTTCAGGATGGGGGCCAGCACTGTTTCCATGATTGTTGCAGAGATATGTGAAGCCCTCCATCATGTTCTAAAAAAGGACTATCTGAAGGTACATATTTGTATAATTAAAAACTTGCTTTATATATCTCAGTTTGAATGATGTGTCATTGTTACAAACCTCTAGTTTTCAGGCTGATCCATTTTGTTCTTATTTTATTTTTTTTATTTAAAGGGATAGTTCACCCAAAAATGAAAATTACCCCATGATTTACTCACTCTCACGCTATGATTATGGACACACTTCATTTTGCTTCAAAATCTTGAACACCATTCACTGCCGTTATAAACCTTGGAAGAGCCAGGAATTTTTTTTAACTACGATAACTATGATTGTATTCGTCTGAAAGAAGAAAGTCATATACACCTAGGATGGCTTAAGGGTGAGTAAATCATGGTGTAATTTTCGTTTTTGGGTGAACTATCCCTTTCATTAGGGCCTTTCGCACCACAGGAACCTTTTCATAGTACCAGAACTAATTGCGGAACTACCCACTTTTCGGCGTGTTCGCACTGCCGGAACTGGGTGCAATTTTAGTACCGGACTGCCTTTTTTGAGAACCAAATTAGCTCCTACTCCGGAGCAGGGTCTAACCAGCACAACTGGTACTAATCGTGACGTAAGTAGACATTGATTGGTCAAACGCGTATGAAAACGCCCTCACCCGCCATGATTTAAAACGCTGTGTAAACATACTGTAAACATTGTGTCAACTTATTTCGCAAGTATGGAGAACAGCGATAGATGGACGGACGCTGAAGTGCATGCACTTGTAGCAAATGTAGCACTGCCAGTTGTCGTTGGAGATTCTTAGTCCTCATTTCTGTTCTTTCAATCGCTTTACGTATACGTCGACTTTCCATGTCCATTATTGTGAAACCCGCGAGACACAACAAAAACACAGCTCCGATTACAGCGTCCTCCATCCTCCTGTTGTTAATGTTCTTCTTTGTTTCTGTTGTTGAACGCCGCACACAAATGACGTCGCTGTTGACCGGCTTATGTCACTTCTTAGTACACACTCTCGGTGCGAATGCAACCCTATAAATGGTACTGGGAAATAGTTCGCGCAAAATCGTCCCAGTACTTTAGTACCGTACGTTTAGTTCTGGAACTAAAGCGGTGCGAAAGGGCCTAATCTACAGTTTAAGACTGTTCCCAAATGCACTGCACAGTTTAAGAACAAAATTCAAATTTTAATTTAGAATTTTACATTAAAAAGTGATCTACTATCAGGACAGTGTCTCTGTTACTTTGGAGAATCAACTAAAATCAATGAGAAATGTGATTACACTTTTTTTTATTTGTTATATGTCCAAGGTCTGTAAGCAGCCCAAACAATTATTTCATGTCTTTTTGTTTTTTGCAGACACCCAGGACTGAGGAAGAGTGGTTGGAGATTGCCAAAGGCTTTCAAGAAAAATGGCAGTTTCCTCAGTGCATGGGCTCCCTGGATGGAAAGCATATTTATATCCAGCCACCAGCACACAGTGGCAGTACATTCAGAAATTACAAATGCAGATTTTCCATCCTTATGTTGGCAGCCGTCGATGCAAACTGCAATTTTATTTATGTGAATGTAGGCACACAGGGCAGAGTTTCTGATGCAGGTCTGTTTGCAAACTCAGACCTTAAAAGAGC
>NW_015505303.1:2276053-2290090 GCF_001515645.1 Sinocyclocheilus grahami
TCTACAGTTTAAGACTGTTCCCAAATGCACTGCACAGTTTAAGAACAAAATTCAAATTTTCATTTAGAAGTTTACATTAAAAAGTGATCTACTATCAGGACAGTGTCTCTGTTACTTTGGAGAATCAACTAAAATCAATGAGAAATGTGATTACACTTTTTTTTATTTGTTATATGTCCAAGGTCTGTAAGCAGCCCAAACAATTATTTCATGTCTTTTTGTTTTTTGCAGACACCCAGGACTGAGGAAGAGTGGTTGGAGATTGCCAAAGGCTTTCAAGAAAAATGGCAGTTTCCTCAGTGCATGGGCTCCCTGGATGGAAAGCATATTTATATCCAGCCACCAGCACACAGTGGCAGTACATTCAGAAATTATAAATGCAGATTTTCCATCCTTATGTTGGCAGCCGTCGATGCAAACTGCAATTTTATTTATGTGAATGTAGGCACGCAGGGCAGAGTTTCTGATGCAGGTCTGTTTGCAAACTCAGACCTTAAAAGAGCATTAGACGATGAGCTGCTGAATGTCCCACAACCAAAGTCACTGCCGAATTCAAATATCCAATTTCCCTTTGTGTTTGTGGGGGATGAGGCTTACCCACTTCGGCCAGATCTGATGAAGCCCTTCCCACATAGACAGCTGGAGTTTGACCAGCGAGTCTTCAACTATCGCCTTTCTCGGGCACGAAGGGTTGTAGAGAATGCCTTCGGGATCCTTGCCAACCGATGGCGAGTGTTTCGATCAGCAATGCTGCTATCACCAGAAAAAGTCACTAAAGTAACTATGGCAGCTGTGTGTCGCCACAATTACTTAGGGCATTGTGGGTCTGAGGCATACCTCCCACCAGGACTAGCAGATCGTGAAACTGCAGACAAGAGTATTTATGCCAGGTAAGTGGAGAAGGGAAGGACTCGAAGCACTACATCCTTGGAGAGGAGGAAGAACACAATGCCAGCCATCATGCCAAACACCTGCGGAATGTTCTTAAGGACTACTTTATGTCCCCAGCAGGAGCTTTGCCATGGCAGGACGGCAGGACATAAATAATTTTTACCTGTACCTGTAGCAGTAGCACCAAAACACATGAAAAGTCCACTTTCAGTTTTAGTTTTTTAGTTGTCTATTTTTTATTTTTTTGTATATTTTGTCTGCACACATGAATATTAATGCAAAATAAATAAGGAGAAGACCTTACAGATGTTATTATTATACTATGTATAGCATTGTATGACATAGCTAAACATGCTTTTAGTGATCACCCGTTATTAGACACAGAACAACTGTGTTATTATATGAAAGTTGTGAAGATGAATCTCATTGTGGGCTGAAGTGGTTGACTACTAATATTGACTGCTAAGTAATGGTGCTTTATGTGTAACATTCTGTTTAATTCTTTTCAAACATAAAAAATCAATAAAACATTCAGATTTGTAGTTGTTTTGTGAATTTATTTCAACAATCAAAGTTAAGGGAAATAAATACAATACAATAAAAACATTACATTTACAAATTCCAAAATACATTTATAAATACTTATAAATATGTATTGTATACATACATATGGCCAAAAGTTGGAGAGGCAAATGGGAATTAATTTGACAGAATACTTGCAATAGGGTTAGATGTTATTCCAACATTTAGAATGCATTGTGTAAATAACTTATTGCAGTATTAACAGTAAATTATTTAAAAAATATATTAAAATAAAAATGATAAAGATGCATACAATCAATAAAAAAATTATTGTAAACAAGACCCTTCATATGAACTCTAACTTAACTGTAGGTTCAAGGTTCATTCCCTTTTTACTCCTCTAAATTATTAAGCATTCTTGAAAATGCCAGAGGCTCATCCTGCTGTTCTACGTTAGAGTGTTGGCGTGGCGCTTGGGATGTTAAATACCCAGCAGGTGGCTGAGATAGAGTAGGGTATGTTGATGGGTACCCAGGAGGTGGATATTTAGAAGATGGGTGTGATGGGGTATGTTGTAGTTGGGTGTAAATTTCTGACTCCTGGGCATCATAAATCATATTCATAATGTTTCTTTTTAGTCTAGTCTGGGTCATGTTGTCTTTGATTTTTCTCATTTCGTCAGCTACCTGTTGTCCAAATAAAGTAAATGAATCAGTGCTTGTATTTTGAACGATATTAGTCATTTGCTTTAGGACAGCCAATTTTTGAAGTTCAATGTCATTGCCTTTTAATTCTCTCTGGCATTTTTTTGTTAGCTTTAAAGTATTTGTGCCCGGATTAAACAGAGGAGTGTGTGTTTGAGAAGGGTTTTCTTGTTCAAAAGAGATAAAGGAGTTGCTTTCCTCTGACAGGTCGTCTTGATCGAGGGGGTTGTCATCTGACTCCTCATCCACCAGATACTCTTTAATTGATGGATCAAGCTATAAAGAAACGTTTAGAACAATATTGTGAATTTAAAAGCCATAGAGGACACAAAATAAATTAGAGAAGGGGCACCCTTCTTGTGGAGCAAGTGGAGGTGTATCTGGTAAAGGATTTTACATTTTAACTCAAATATTTCAACAAAAGAAAAAAATGTTATATGTCCAAGGTCTGTAAGCAGCCCAAACAATTATTTCATGTCTTTTTGTTTTTTGCAGACACCCAGGACTGAGGAAGAGTGGTTGGAGATTGCCAAAGGCTTTCAAGAAAAATGGCAGTTTCCTCAGTGCATGGGCTCCCTGGATGGAAAGCATATTTATATCCAGCCACCAGCACACAGTGGCAGTACATTCAGAAATTACAAATGCAGATTTTCCATCCTTATGTTGGCAGCCGTCGATGCAAACTGCAATTTTATTTATGTGAATGTAGGCACACAGGGCAGAGTTTCTGATGCAGGTCTGTTTGCAAACTCAGACCTTAAAAGAGCATTAGACGATGAGCTGCTGAATGTCCCACAACCAAAGTCACTGCCGAATTCAAACATCCAATTTCCCTTTGTGTTTGTGGGGGATGAGGCTTACCCACTTCGGCCAGATCTGATGAAGCCCTTCCCACATAGACAGCTGGAATTTGACCAGCGAGTCTTCAACTATCGCCTTTCTCGGGCACGAAGGGTTGTAGAGAATGCCTTCAGGATCCTTGCCAACTGATGGCGAGTGTTTTGATCAACAATGCTGCTATCACCAGAAAAAGTCACCAAAGTAACTATGGCAACTGTGTGTCTCCACAATTACTTAGGGCATTGTGGGTCTGAGGCATACCTCCCACCAGGACTAGCAGATCGTGAAACTGCAGACAGAGTATTTGTGCCAGGAAAGTGGAGAAGGGAAGGACTCGAAGCACTACACCCTTGGAGAGGAGGAAGAACACACAATGCCAGCCATCATGCCAAACACCTGCGGAATGTTCTTAAGGACTACTTTATGTCCCCAGCAGGAGCTTTGCCATGGCAGGACAAATATGCCTAAATAATTTTTACCTGTACCTGTAGCAGTAGCACCAAAACACATGAAAAGTCCACTTTCAGTTTTAGTTGTCTGTTTATTTATTTTTTATTTTTTTGTATATTTTGTCTGCACACATGAATATTAATGCAAAATAAATAAGTATCTCTGAGACAGGTTAGCATTTTGGTATAGAAATTGCATTACCACTCAGAAACTCTCATTGCGCTACTCTCAGCAAACGTCTATCAATCACAGATTGAGGGTATGTACAGATATATCTTATTCACTATTGTTTTTATTTTGAGTCACATTGCGTAGTATGGGACAGCTGACCATTACACGAACTGGGCATTAATGACATTAAATTCTAAATACATAGACATTATTTCTTACATTAATAATAATAATAATAATAATATTTGCATGGATAGTCTGAATTGTATAGAAAGAAAGCTTACCTGATACATTCAATTCTTCAGCAATTGACACCCAGCTCTTTTCTTTGTCACTTCGATTGAGGTATGTCTTTGATGATACACTGTAAAGACATTCATGTTTTTGCCAAAGTTCAATAATTTTTTCTTCCATGTGAGTTGTCCAATGTACTTATTCACCACAAACTTTTTTTGTCACCATTATCTCCTTGTGTCAGTATACCGTCTCCAGGGTAACAGTGACGCCATCGGCCGCCGCCTCAGTCGCAAATATTAAACATGTTTAAAAAAATCTTTGTGAAAATGACTGGCAACCTCTGGTTCTTGAATTCTAAGATTATAATCTTTAAACACCACACACTATGCAATTTTTTTTGCCGACTGCAAACAGCGACTGAGCGCAACTGGAACAGACCCGGTCGGACTGGGCGCGATCCGTCCTCAAGACCAAATTACATTCATAATCGGCTTGACAGTCCTGTAGTGTGTCCCTGGCTTTACTTACAAGGCACTTCATAATCTTGCACACCAATACCTTACTAAACTTCTTCATGTTTACACCCCTTCACATGCTCTCAGATCCTCATCTTTAATTTCTCTTGTGGTACCTCGGATTCGACTAACTACCATGGGTGCCAGATCTTTTAGCTATGTTGCCCCCCACCTATGGAACTCCCTTCCCCCTGATATTCGCAACAGCGATTGCCTGCTGACTTTTAAAACGCATCTTAAGACATATATTTTTATACAGGTTTTCTTATAATGTTTTATTGAGTCTTTACATCACTTTATCTGTATATGCGGAGTGTTTGTTTTGTGTTTTTTATTGTGTAGTGATTTGTATTTATTTTTATCTTTGCTTGCTTGTGAGGTGACCTTGGGTGTTTTGAAAGGCGCCATTAAATAAACTGCATTATTATTATTATTATTAACTCGCACTTCTTCAGCTTGAGATAGAGGTGGTATTTTCTCAGCTGTTGTAGGACCTGCTCCACATGATGGCGATGTTCGACAAGGTTCCGGGAGTAGATGAGAATGTCGTCGATGTAAACGATCACAGAGCGATGAAGGAACTCCCGGAACACCTCGTTCATAAATCCCTGGAATACTGAAGGTGAGTTGGATAGGCTATACGGCATAACACAATATTCATAGTGTCCGGTGAGCGTTATGAAGGCGGTCTTCCACTCGTCACCATGGCGGATACGAACGAGGTTATAGGCGCTTTGCAGATCCAGCTTTGCAGATCCAGCTCCTCCAGGGCAGCCGGCACTAGTGGAAGGGGATATGGATATTTCCCCGTTTGAGAGTTCTGTAATCAATACAAGGCCGCAAGCCTCCGTCCTTCTTGCCCACAAAGAAGAAACTGGATGCTGCCAGAGAGGTGGAGGGCCGGATGAAGCCTTGCTGGAGAGCCTACTTAATGTAGTCCTCCATCGCTCCTTGCTCCGTGATGGACAAAGGATACACCCTACCCTTTGGGAGTTGAGCTCCAGGCATCAAATCTATGGCACAGTCCCATGGCCAATGAGGTGGTAATTTCGTAGCGGCTCGCTTGCTAAACACATCCTGAAACACCCGGTATTCACAGGGAATGCTGTGATGTTCGGTGGGTTCGGCGCTCTCTATGGAGGTAGCACAGACAGGGAGGAGACCCGGTGACAGAGGATAAATTTTGGGCATACAGTTCCACAGACAGTACTCACTCCATTGTAGAACTTCGTTGGTGGTCCAGTTAAATATGGGAGAGTGTTGGGTTAACCAGGGGCATCCCAAGATGATCTCCACCACCAGCACCAGAAATGAATTCTGAATTCTCCAGCACCAGAAAAGAGATGAGTTCCTCATGAAGGCACCCAATGCGGAGCATGATGGTGGGGGAGCATAGACGGATCTTACCACGACCCAACGGCTTTCCTTGAATGGTGAGAATATTCAGAACATGGGCATGCTTCAGCGGTCTTAGTTGAAGTCTTTGGAGTGTGTTGCGGGATATGAAGTTCCTCGAAGAACCAGAGTCTACAAGTGCTTGCGCTGAAAGGGATTGGTGGGATGACATTAATAATTCATTCATTCGAGTCAAGGTAGCAATTTGAGGGCTGAGCTGGATAGTACTCGTAAGGGGCGGATAGGACACGAGCAAATCAAGTGTCCATGCTCCCCACAATATAGACATAGTCCGGATGTAGTTCTCCGTGTATGCTCCGCATGGGTGAGACTGTACGGATCCACTTGCATGGGTTCGGGTGCTGGAGCCGGTGAGGCGGATGTGCACGGTGAGGAGAGTGGCAGGGCCTGGAGATGTTGGGAGATTTTGATAGCCTTTTGAATAAAGTTCTCCAAGTCCACGGTATCATCAAAAATCACCATTTTGAGGCGAATGTCGGCATTAAGCCCTTGCCGAAACGCGATAAGTAAGGCCACCTCATTCCATCCACTAGTCACCGCCAGAGTGCGGAATTTGATGGCATACTCGCTCACGGATGCCGTGCCTTGACTGATGCGGAAGAGCTGGTCATGAACAAAGATTTTTGAGGCTGCATGACTAAACACCTCTTTGAAATGGGATGTAAAAGTAGATAGAGTGTGCATGGCCTGGCTGTTACTTTCCCACATGGACTGGGCCCAGTGAAGAGTGCGGCGTGCGAGATGAGAAATCATGACGGCAACTTTGGCGCGGTCGTTTGGAAAGGCTTGAGACTGCATCTCGAAGTATAGGGAGCATTGTAACAGGAAACCACCACAATCCTCCGCCTCACCGGAGAAGATAGTGGGCCGGGCCATGGGACTGTAGGAGGCAGACACAACAGGTGTTCGAAAGGCTTGAATTAAATCCTCCAGTGAAGTGGGGTTCTGTGGTTGAGGCTCCATGTAGAGCTTGGGCGGTCTGGTCTTCTGTCACAGTACAGAAGGAGACCAAAACGGAGATGTACAGGTAAGCAGGGTTCTTTATTGAACAGAGGTGTTGAGGGGAGATATGGAGAGCAAATGGGTTGAACCGAAAGAGTTGGTCTTCTGTCACAGTACAGAAGAAGACCAAATCGGAGAGATTACTTTGACGGAGATAGATGGGTTTCAGGTTGGAGTCTGGGTTCGTGAGTCAGGTAAGGAGTAGCGTAGTGAACTCAAGACCAGACAAAGTGCAACTGCAGTGACTGAGTATTTGAGCTGGTGTTGATGAGGTGGTGACAGGTGCGGCTGATTAGTACTCCGGTGATTGGGTGTGTGAGGTGATTGGGCCTGACAAAGCTGGACTATCCCTGACACCTTTAATGTCACGATTAATGTATGAGGGTCCCCGTTCTTCTCTAAGCTATTTTTTGGATTTTGCTCTGCTGTGTGTCGGCTCCGTGTTCATGCTGGGTGTCACGGAGGAACATGACACCGAGTCCGCTCGTGTAATGGTGACCGCACCGGAGCGTGCTCACAAAATGGCATCGACAACAAAGCCGTGTTATGCAACTGCTGTCTTTCATGAGTCAAGTCAAGTCACAGCTGATCTTCCAGAGTCACGTCACATCACAGCTGATCATCCAGTCACATCACATCATAGCTGATCATCCAGTCACATCACCTTTGATCATCCAGAGTCACATCATATCACAGCTGATCATCCAGAGTCACGTCACATCACAGCTAATCATCCAGAGTCACGTCACATCACAGCTGATCATCCAGTCACATCACATCATAGCTGATCATCCAGTCACATCACCTATGATCATCCAGAGTCACATCAGATCACAGCTGATCATCCAGAGTCACGTCACATCACAGCTGATCATCCAGAGTCACGTCACATCACAGCTGATCATCCAGGGTCACGTCGCGTCCTGTCTGTTGCAACCAGGTTATCAAGGTCAGTCCTTCGGTATCCCAGTCTGATATCCAGTGTGAGGGATGCACCGCTGGTGTCTGCATGCACTGCTGGTGTCTGCACGTGCAGCTGGTGTCCCCAAACCCAATCACTCTAGCCTTCCTGTTCCTGAACTGATTCCCCTGTCTGAAGCGCTTCCCATGATGGGGATTGCTTTTTGGTATGTTTGGGCTGCATACACCAGACATCTTATTTTCTGAGGCAGGGGCGCTCACTTGTAGGGTGGTGCCCAGCAATACACTTTCAGCCCATCATGAACTCTCTGCCTGTTCCATCACGGCTGAGGAGGCCACCTGTGAATTCTCGCCCTGTCCTGTCCCGTCCCGGCCAAGGAGGCCGTCTATGAACTCTTGCCTTGCTCTGAATCTGTCAAGGCCTTTCCTGAACTCACTGTTTGCCCTGCCATGACCAATAAGGCCAACCATGAGCTCTCAAATTACCCTGTCATCTCCAAAGAAGCCATTTCTGAGCTCTCTACTTGTCCCTTCATGGCTATGGAGGCCGTCTGTGAACTCTCAGCCTGTCCTGTAACGGCTATGGAGGCCGTCTGTGAACTCTCAGCCTGTCCTTTAACGGCTATGGAGGCCACTTATGAACTTTTGTCCTGCTCTGAACCAGTCATGGAGACCCTCAATGAACTTTCGTCTGGTTGTGTCACCGATTATGAACTCTTAGTGCAGTCTGTCACAACCAAGGAGGCCATATTACAACTTCCAACCATGCATGTAACTACCCCAGAGACAGTACATGAACTTTATTTTTGCCCCGATTCAGCCGAGGAAGCTGTTTATGAACTCTCATCTCTGCCTGTCACTGCCATGGAAACCCTAAATGAAATTTCTGTATGCCCTGTTAATTCTGTCATTGCCAAAAAGACCACTAGTGAACAATCTATCTATCCCACTTCAGTCAATGAGGTTAATTTCGAAACACAGGCGATGGTCCAGGCGAGGGTTAAACAGTATAAGAACAGGGCGAGACGAGAGGGGCAATCCAAAGACAGGCAAGATATCCAAAACTACAACTAGACTAAACAGGCGAAACAGGCCAAGACAAGAAACTAGGCAAACTCAGGATGGCTCCGTAACGTTGCTATTACAGACTAGTGACATATGCAAACAATACTCGGCAGTTTGAGTGGGTGTAATATAGTGTGTGTGTGTGTGTGTGTGTGTGATTGGTTACAGCTGTGTGCAATCAGTGCAATGGATGATGGGAAATGTAGTCCAGAGTGACATGCAACAGTCTGTGTAATGTGAAATTCAATATAATGGGAGGGTGACCTCTGGTGGCAAGCGGACAGAAGTCCATGGACAGGATTCGTAACAACAATGACTAATATATCAATAGCTGGACAAGAAAGGAATAACTACTATTTTCTATACCAAGTACTATAACATGATTAAAAATATAAATTATTTTTTAATTATTTTTTTTTATTAAAACATACATATTTTTTTTATTTATTATTCAGAGAATGTTTTTATATATTATTATTATATCTGCATTCAGTATTAGGTGTATTAGATTACAAAGTAACTAGTTAGTGTAATATAATAAAAAATAGTTTGGTACAGTGCTGGTGTCAGACTTGTGTTCCCGTCTTGTTGTTTTCCTTCCCATAGCACAGAAACTGAACTTGTTAAAATAAAAAAATTACATGCTTCTTGCGTCAGACCAAGGTTGCATCTCATTGCTAGTTTTACTTGATCTTAGTGCTGCGTTTGACACTTTAGATCATGACATACTCATAGATCAATTACAAAACTATACTATATACTAGGTATTCAAGGGCAGGCTTTAAGATGGTTTAGATCCTACCTGTCCGATCGCTACCATTGTGTTAATTTAAATGGGGAGTCATCTCAATTATCACCAGTAAAATATGTTGGGTTAAACAAATACATTTTGCTTGGTTGGAACAGCAGCTATGCAAATTATGTCTCTATTTGTTTCTCTGTTTTTGACATGGGATTGATATCCTGTGGTAACTAGGACTTACACAAGCTTCAGTCTGGATCCAGAACACCTGAGAAGCGATGATGCCAACCCCTCAGAGGACCTCAGATGATGCCAACCCTGAAACAACATACAGAACGACCACATTTTGCTATAAGTTTGATTGCATCATATAATAATTGCTGTTAATAGTGTTCATCGTCTGTTTGATTACGTCTTTAATTGATTTTTCCGTTCATTTTCACAATATGTACATTAACTGACAGTCACCACTGATAAGCTACCACTAAATATTGTAGAAACTTAATTTGCTGTAAAGTTGCTTTGCAACAATTTGTATCGTGAAAAGCGCTATGTAAATAAACTTGAATTAAATTGAATTGAATTGAATGTGTTCCTTGTTTTTCCTCTTGTATCATTATGCCCTTATTTGGTCCTTCCTGTTTCCTGTTCCCATTATGTTTATTGATCCTATGTGTTTCTCGTCATCCCCTCGGTCATGTCGTGTATTTAAAGTGTTTCCTATTCTGAGTTGGTGGTCCGAATGCACCAATAAGCTGGATGTCAACCACCGTTAAACTGGAAAGAAGAAGAAGAAGAAGAAGAAGAAGAAGAAGAAGAAGAAGAAGAAGAAGAAGAGTTGGTGGTCCGGTATTGAATGTTCGTTCTGGTGCTACGTCTGTGTCTGCCTGCCCTGTATTACTCCGAAGTTGAAGATTAAAGACTGTGTTTTGAGTTACTCCAGTGTCTCCTCGTCTCCTTGTGCCACCACAGTAGCCGAAGCGTGACAGAAAATCGGACCCACACAGTAATAAGAGCGGCGCTCCTTCTCCCCGTTTTGTTTTCCGTTTTTTGAAAATGTTTTCTTTTGTTTTCCTGTTTTTCCCCTGAGGCATGGAAACTGATCAGATAGTGCTACATCCTTAATAACAATGGATGAAATGTTTAGACCCTTACTGATCTAGACTGTGTCCACGATTGTGTGTGGGGCTATGCACATGCTGAATCAGGTCAAATGTGTTTAAAACACTTATAATTTATTTTGTAGCACTGATTTCTGCATTATCTATGTGGATATTAAAATCCTCAGGAATAGCAAAACAGTCAAACTCCGAGGAAATCATTGATAACAATTCTGTAAACTCTTCAACAAAGGCTAAGAGTATTTTAGAGACCTGTAAATAATGATAAATATAATGTGTGGAGCACCTTTCAGCACAATACCAAAAGACAAATAATGTATTTTGGTAAAAATATTCACTGATTGACACTTGCTTGCACTGATAGACATCTTTAAATAGAGCAGCTACACCTCCACCTCTCCTAACAGCTCTGCATAAACATAAACAAGTAAAGTTAAGAGGGTCTGTTTGGCCCGCTTGTTCTGTAAACTTTTGTGAATATTGCTGCTATCATAGCGGGGACCCGACACATATCACTGAGAGCTGTTATCAGTTGTTTTTGGTACACCTACAGCAAACGGAGGAGGGTGTAAGCTATAGTGTTGTGGCAGCAGCCGTAAGAGTTCTCACAGGAGGAGGAGGGCTCGCAGGCTTTGGTGGTTGTGGGGACCGCCGTGATTTAGTTTATTTCTGGGGGCTTGCAGCAACAGAGTCGGAAAGTTTGGTCCCTGCATACACCAGTTTTTCTCTGAGAAGCTTAGAAGCAGGGATGCTGGAGAGAAGGATAATGTGTCTGGTGAGAAGGGCTGTGCCTCTGGTGTTTCTCGTGGCTGAAATATGTTTTCCTGTCTTCCATGGCAGTTTTCCAGAAATTCTTGGAGTTCAAGTCTTGGAGCTGTTCTAATATGTCACAGTCTGTCTGTGGTGAGCTCTGTGGGCAGGGTTCAGCCGGTATGGTGTCCATGAGCAGTGCTTGTTGTGGCTGCATGGTGTTATCAGTGTCCTTGTGGGATGTATCAACCACATGACGATTCGGGAGCTGATGTGAAGTCCTGTGGACATTTATACTCTGTCCAGGTGTGTGTGTGCCATTAAGGTTGAGTGGACTGGCACACACTACAGAAGGATGATGGAGGGAGCAGTAGATATTGTCTTTTAGGACTCTTGCACAAAGTTTGTTTGGGTGGAGGCCATTTGGTTTAAACAGCTGTCTGTGGCCCCAGAAAAGACTGAAGTTGTTGATGAAGTTCACTCCTTTTAAATTGAGGGTTCTTTGTAGCCATGTATTAAGCAACCATGAAAACATGTTAGTTCTTCTTGCCGGGAGTGGCCCACTGATAACCGACTGAACTTTAAGTCTTCGAAGTGTTTGAATGAGTTCACTGAAATCCCTTTTAAGGAGTTCTTTCTGAATATCATTCTTCCCCACATGAATGATGATTTGATTTGCAGTCTTGTGCTTCTGAATGTTCTGAAGTTCGCTGTTCACATCATAAATGGTTGCTTGAGGAAAGCAGCGTCTAGTTGTAGGCCTGCTACTTATGATTCTGATTATAGAGTTGTCCACTATCAGATACCTGGAATCGGCTGTGCTCTGGGCTGAATGCCCCTGTCTGCTTGACCTTAAACGCTTGTTAGTAGCAATGTTAGCTACTGGCTGATTCGATCCATGTTCAACCACATTTGGGGATTCCTCATCCAAATTCATTAATGCATCAAATCGTCTCAGGTTACTTATGTAACCATGGTTTCCTGAGTAGGGAACGAGACACTGCGTCCTCTAGGGGGAAACGCCTCGTCGTGACCCGTGTCTGAAGCTTACATTGAAAAAACACCAACAACCTGTTGGACGGCGACAGCCATGACATCACTACCGGTGCGACTATAGTATAAATAGGCACCGGGAGAACACATCATCCATTCTTAGTCTGAAGCTTGCGTCCGAAGCATGGCAAGAAACCTAGAGGACACAGTGTCTTGTTCCCTACTCAGGGAACCATGGTTACATAAGTAACCTGAGACGTTCCCTTTAATGGGAACTTCGAACTGCGTCCTCTATAGGGGTCGCTATGGGGAATGGTATACCCACGCCACCATGCTAAGCGGAGTGCATGCCAGAAACCATGGCGAGCACTAAGTACCAACTCTACCATATTGCCATGGGAGTTGCCCCTGGGACGTTAGACGGCTGTCAGTGACATTATTCCCTACGGCCAAAGGCCTAGGCTACATACCCCCAAAAACTTACCTGTTAGGGCCAGAACTCCTGGGCCCGGGGTAGAGCTCAAGGCTTGGAATCAGGAATAGATTCCTTTAAGGGAATACGACCAAGAGCCTAGAATCATACTAAGTCTTGGCCTGTCACACAGGGGCTACCGCACGCTCTGCATATGCTAAAGGAACTGTCTCAACAGACCTCTAGTAGCAACACCCTGTTAACGTAGGTATCCAGAGGATACATTGGTGGAGTGGTGCCCAAGGCGGAACCGGGGTTTTAAACCACTCAGAAAAGAGCACGAGGCTGCTGCGCGTAGCTCTTACCATACAGGATTTTAGAAAAGAACACAGAGTACTAGCGTGCGAACTTACCACAGTGTGGATTTTAGAAAGTGGACAAAGACTTCACGTGCACACTTACCATAACATGGATTTTAAAAATACCGTTCTAAGGGGTTCTCGGGCACTCTGAAAAAGCAGCCCACAGATGGAAATGGTGCATCCCAAAACGCTATGTTTGAGAAGTCATCAACTCGATCTAAGGCGTATAACGCTGGAGTGGCTAGCAGTAAATCTGTAGGTGAGGGGGCAAACATCCAGCTTTCAATCGAGAGGGAGCTCAATCTACAGCATGTTCCAATGGAGGAACAGCTAGCAGTTATTTAGCTGAGGGAGCAACACCCCCAGTAAGTGTACCGCAAGCTAGCCAAAAAACTCAGTGCATCAGAGAGGCAGAGGAAGGGCCTAGTTCGCCTGATGCTGCTGGTTCCAGGTGCTCTGGGAAAAACAGAGAACTCAACTCTCACGTGAGAGGAGAACTCCGAATTCAGAAGGAGTAGCATGCTCATAGGTAACCCTTTGATAAAAGGGGAGCACTGCTCAGCACTACCACGAGAACAGCCCATGGAGCGAGGAATCCAACTCCTCAGAGAGAATTAAATGCTCGAAAGAAAACACCATGCTCACAATAACCCTCAATGGTGAGGGGAGCGATGCTTCCAGAGTGTGTCGACAGAGACACACTAGTTGAGTGGAGCCCAAGGTACCGGGGTCTAAACCAACTCAGAGAAAGGTAACGAGGCTCATAACGCGTAACCCTTACCATCCAGAATTTCAGAAAATTGGGCGAAGCATAACGTGCACACTTACCACTTATGTGGATTTTAGAAAATGGGCAAAGCATAACATGCACACTTACCACTTATGTGGATTTTTAGAAAGTGCGCAAAGCTTAATGTGTGCAC
>NW_015505303.1:2290638-2295432 GCF_001515645.1 Sinocyclocheilus grahami
GGCTCCAACAGAAGCCTGTGACCTGGCCGCATAATCCAGGAAGTATGAAGCTGAAACCCGGTTTATCGTACAGTCTGGACATATATCGACGGGGGAAATAAACACTGTAAGTCGAGCACCCAGTTTCTGAACCCAGCAGACGGGGTGCTCATCGAGGACCTACCCTAGAAAAAGGACAGAAACACACAGGTCCCGGGAAAAACTGCAAAGAAAGCTAGAAGAAGGATTATACACAACCACCAGCGCATTAAATACACACGCACACATATATAAATATATATATATATATATATATATAAAAAACGCTCGCGGTGCACGCCGATTGCCCCCTCGGAGACATCGTGAGCATGCTCTTCGCCCAAACAAATAACGCATAGATTGTGTGAGTCATCATATGTTAAACAACAACAACACGGATGCACATATCCTCTAAACGCTTTGCTAGTGCTCGCCATAATGATATGAAAAGAGATTGCTCTTACCACAGAAATGCACGTTTCAAACAAAGCTTCAGACGAAGAAGAGGATGATGTGTTCTCCCGGTGCCTATTTATACTATAGTCACACCGATAGTGATGTCATGGCTGTCGCCGGCCAACATGTTGGTGTTTTTTCAATGTATGCTTCAGACACGGGTCATGACGAGGCATTCCCCATAGTGACCCCTAGAGGACGCAGTTCGAAGTTCCCATGAAAGGGAAATGTTCTCAAGATGTATAGGGAGTGGTAGCCCTGTTGAAAAATACAGCATATGCTTAGGTATGTTTTGAAGCGTGGCTGCTGGTTTGAGCTGGTTTAAGATGGTCCTTAGCTGGTCATGAGTTGGTTTAAGCTGGTTCATAGCTGGTCATGTGCTGGTCCTAAGCAACTAGCGCCTGCTCAGGACCAGCACATGACCAGCTTAAAAGCATCAATGTTTTACCAGTTTTACAATAATACATGGTACATTAATCATAATTAATTAATTAATTTGTCAGGATTAAAAATGTTTTTTAAAAAATTGTCTCAGAAATAAAGTGGTATTTATCGTTAGCCTATTTCACAAAAGAAAGAAACATTCTGTCGCGTCATTTTCTGTTTATTTCACATGTGATGGTATCTAGAAAGAATGATAATTTCTATAATTTTTCCATCAAAAATACGACCTGAGTAGCAGAGGGAGCTCCCAAACAAAAACTATGATTATGGTATATTTTATGAGATATGTGGAGCTAAATATTAACATCAGACAGTGATCTGAGATTTAATGACAGATAAAATATGTTACTAAATAAATACACGATTGTGATAGCCTATATGATTTCTTCAAGATGTTTACTAGGTTGATGGCTAGTGTTCATGGTGATCATAAACCATATTGAATCTTAAACAGACGTTAATTCATATACTCGCAGCTGTCTGAAATTGAGTTTTGAGCAAACTTTTTATAAAATTAAAGTTATAGCTGTTAACTATATGAAATAATCCGTGGCGCTGATGCTCTCCTGACGTGGAAAAATTCCACCTTTGTTCATAGCCACTCCTCTCTTGCAAAGATATTTGCATTTCCTCACAAAAAAAATATTAGCCTAATAATGTTAACAGCATTTATTATCGAATTTGTTCCTTCAATGTCACTGTTTTAAAACATTAAGCAACATTAAGCGTTTTAGAATGTCCCAAAACCATGCCTTGAACTAAGCAGTGATTGCATTTCTTTATAGTTGAAAATAAAACTACAGGTGCATCTCAATAAATTAGAATGTCGTGGAAAAGTTCATTTATTTCAGTAATTCAACTCAAAAACTGTGAAACTTGTGAAACTCGTGTATTAAATAAATTCAGTGCACACAGACTGAAGTAGTTTAAGTCTTTGGTTCTTTTAATTGTGATGATTTTGGCTCCCATTTAACAAAAACCCACCAATTCACTATCTCAGCAAATTAGAATATGGTGACATGCCATCAGCTAATCAACTCAAAACACCTGCAACTTAAAAATGGTCTCTCAGTTTGGTTCACTAGGCTACACAATCATGAGGAAGACTGCTGATCTGACAGTTGTCCAGAAGACAATCATTGACGCCCTTCACAAGGAGGGTGAGCCACAAACATCCATTGCCAAAGAAGCTGGCTGTTCACAGAGTGCTGTATCCAAGCATGTTAACAGAAAGTTGAGTGGAAGAAAAAGATGCACAACCAACCGAGAGAACCGCAGCCTTATGAGGATTGTCAAGAAAAATCAATTCAAGAATTTGATTAAACTTCACAAAGCATGGACTGAGGCTGGGGTCAAGGCATCAAGAGTCACCACACACATACGTGTCAAGGAATTTGGCTACAGTTGTTGTATTCCTCTTGTTAAGCCACTCCTGAACCAAAGACAACATCAGAGGCGTCTTACCTGGGCTAAGGAGAAGAAGAACTGGACTGTTGCCCAGTGGTCCAAAGTCCTCTTTTCAGATAAGAGCAAGTTTTGTATTTTATTTGGAAACCAAGGTCCTGGAGGAAGGGTGGAGAAGCTCATAGCCCAAGTTGCTTGAAGTCCAGTGTTAAGTTTCCACAGTCTGTGATGATTTGGTGTGCAATGTCATCTGCTGGTATTGGTTCATTGTGTTTTTTGAAAACCAACGTCACTGCACCCGTTTACCAAGAAATTTTGGAGCACTTCATGCTTCCTTGAACTTTTCCACGACATTCTAATTTATTGAGACGCACCTGTATGAACTGCTTCGTTGTGAACATATGGAGTTGTATAACCCACTGCAAGCTGTAAAGTAAACAGGAAGTGTTTGTCTGAACTCAACTGGTTTTGTGAGAGAACAAAAAACTTTTGCCAGGGAATGCAAATATCAAATATTTTTGCGAGAGAACGCAAAATTTTTGCGAGGGAACGCAAGTACCAAATATCTTTGCGAGAAATTGCAAAGGTTTTGCGGGAGAACACAAAAGTTTTTGTGAGAGAACATAAAGGTTCTGCGAGATAATGCAAAAGTTTTGCGAGGGAACGCAAACAATTAAAAAAAATAATTTTCCTCCCACCTTGAATTTTTTCCATTCTCCCCAAATTTTTTCCACCACAATGTCCCTTTAGGGGCTCTGCATGATTAATCCCCGGAAGTGACAGTGGAAACGCGACTGGCCCTGGCAAGCACTAGCACGCCCGCTTTTGGCAGTGGAAATGCGGTTAATGTGGAACTAGACACAGCTAGACAGACCTTCTTCTCAAACCTTATAAACAGAAACTTAAACAACACTCACACTCTTTTTGCTACTGTTGAGAGACTAATAAAACCCCCAAGTCACATTCCCAGTGAAATGCTCTCAGACAGCAAATGCAATGCAACTATAGATCAATGTTAAATCTTCCTTTTATAGGCAAGAGTATTGAAAAGTTGATTAAATCAGCTGAACAGCTTCTTAAACTCAATTGGATACCTGGACAATTTTCAATTTGATTTCTGACTGCATCACAGCACAGAAAGAGCACTTTATGCCTAGTTCACACTATAGAATTTTAAGCCCGATTTGCAAGTTAACGAGCTCGCCGACAGGTCGTGCTGTGATCAGGGGAAAATCAGCGGGTGATCGGTGCGCAGCAATCTTTATGTGTGAACTACACAACATATCAAAGAGGCTCGCTGACGCGCCGCCGACACCTCACCAACGGCAAACAAATATCTAGCATGACAAATATCTGAACTGGTCGGCCGACTCGACATCACGTGGTGTCAGGTGTCATGACGAACTACAGCCAATGAGAGAGCAAGGCATGGGTTGAGGTCACCGGAAAAAAAACAACAGCAGCAATATGACTTAAAGAAAAGTTTGGACACAATAAATGGAGCCAAATTTTTCATTGAGCAAACAGCTTGCAGCGCTAATTTCATCCCAAAATCCATTTTCAAATAAACAACTCCTGTTTCATATGTTGTTTCACGTCATTCCCATTCCAATTCTCGTGTGTGTTTTTGTGACAAAACATGGTTTGTAGAGTCATTGGGTGACAGACTTGTCAGCTTGTGTAGTGTGTAACCCCCAGTTCCCTTTCAGTCAGTCACGTTCTACGTTACGTCAGTCGTGACTGACAAATTGGGATCTCCCCCAGATCGCACATCAGCTTTTTGCTTCGGAGCCGAGCCTTCTACAGGACGAATCTCCGCGAGTGTTCGAGAGAAACAGCTGGCGTTGGTGTGACGGCGTATCAGCGGGGGTTGCCATCCAGGCTGCTGAAACCTCGGCGGGCTGCAGCTTCCATTCTGCGGTCTCGCCGCGACCTCCCCTGGGCGCTTCAGCGCTCTCTCTAAAAGATTGTTTTTCCGTCTAAAAGAGCAATTTCTAAAAGAGCTTCACAAGCGACGGGCGTCTTTTTAAAGATGGCTTCCCGCTCGTGCGTTTCTGGATGTGGTCGTTTCCTGCCTCCATCTGATGGTCATGATCACTGCCTCTCGTGCTTGGGCTTACAGCACGCTGAAGCAGCGCTCATGGATGAGTCATGTTCTCAGTGCGGGAACATGACTATCGCGAAGTTGCGGTCTAGATACCTCCTCATTAAATGGGGGGATATCCCCCTTGCCATGCCCCGCTCTAGCTCCTCTGGTTCTCGGAGGGCTACTTCGGTTCATGGTCAGGGAGACCTGAGGGTGACGGTGAGAGCTTCCCCGTCGAGTACGTCTCCGCGGGCCTCTCATTCCTCAAGTTGCCCAACAGTTCTCCGCCGTGCAGAAGCAGTTTCGACACATCCTGCCCCGGCGGTCTGCTGCTGTCCGCACCCCACCCCACCCCACCCCACCCCTCCCCCTCCGCTCCGGCGCGG
>NW_015505303.1:2295694-2296201 GCF_001515645.1 Sinocyclocheilus grahami
TCCTTGGCGAATTCCTCTGAGGAGGGATCTCCTTTCTCAGAGAGGGGGCAATCTCTGGCACCCGCTTCCAGACTTGTGGAATCTCCACTTGTGGTTCCAGGATGGGACGCGGAGGTCCTAGGTGGGCTACCCCCAGCGGTAGTAAACACCATCGCTTCAGCTAGAGCCCCGTCTACCAGACACGCTTACAGGCTGAAGTGGAACCTGTTCGTTGGTTGGTGCCCTTCCCGCCGGGAAGACCCCCGAAGATGCCCGATTGCATTCGTGCTTTCTTTCCTGCAGGATGGGTTGGAGCGAAGGCTGTCTCCCTCCACCCTGAAAGTGTATGTTGCCGCCATTGCCGCACATCACGATGCAGTAGACGGTAAGTCTCTGGGGAAGCAAGACTTGGTCATCAGGTTTCTCAGAGGGGCAAGGAGGTTAAATCCTCCGCGCCCTCACCTGTTACCCTCTTGGGATCTCCCCTCGGTCCTGACGGCCCTGAAGGAGGAGCCCTTCGAGCCTCTG
>NW_015505303.1:2296545-2299188 GCF_001515645.1 Sinocyclocheilus grahami
ACTGTCATTGGCTTGTTTAGTTAACACTCGAAGGTGATTGGGCTCTCGGGCGAGATCCCAATTCGTCAGTCACGACTGACGTAACGTCTCCGTTCCCTCCTTCAGGGAACGAGGGTTACACAAGTAACCTAGACGCTGCGGATCATTTACATAGAGTCACGTAGTGTGAACACCACAACGACTTAAAGACAGATAATCAAGTCATGTATTCTGAACTGCACAGCTATCTGCCGGTGTTTAAAATCGTGTAGTGTGAACTTAGCATTAGAGAGACTGGAAAACTGGGTCGGGCTTTCTGGGATGGTCCTCAAATGCTTCAGGGCTGCATTTCCCAAAAGCATCATAAGCTTAAGCTTAAGTTGATCATAAAAACGATCGCATAAATCATCTTAGACTTACGGACCGTATCCCAAAACCATCGTGTAGTACTTGAAAATCTTCGTAGATCTACGAATGCTCTGGAGTAATCGTAAGCCCTACGTGCATCGTAATGCTGGGTACACACTAAAAGATTTTTGAAATCTTATAAGATCTTCAAAATCTTATGGCTAAGAGACCACAAACATGAGGACAAAAAATACTAGATTTAACCGTTTTGCTCCTATAGTGTGTGGTGTGCCGTGATGTTCCCCCCACACATCCGGATTTCTAATTGAAAATATTCAAAATGATTCTCAATCATGGCGCCTCCGACAAGAGGACCTTGGACAGATCCTTGTGGCACTCCATATTTTACTGGTGATAATTAGGATGACTCACCATTTAAATGAACAAAATGGTAGCGATCGGACAGGTAGGATCTAAACCATCTTAAAGCCTGCCCTTGAATACCTGTATAGTTTTGTAATCGATCTATGAGTATGTCATAATCTATAGTGTCGAACGCAGCACTAAGATCAAGTAAAACTAGCAATGAGATACAGCCTTGGTCTGACGCAAAAAGCAAGTCATTTGTAATTTTAACAAGTGCAGTTTCTGTGCTATGGTGGGGCCTGAAACCTGACTGAAATTCTTCAAAGAGATAATTTTTTTGCAGGAATGAGCACAGTTCAGCAGACACAACTTTTTCTAAAATTTTAGACATAAAAGGAAGATTTGAGATGGGTCTGTAATTTGGCCAGTTCACTAGGATCTAGTGGTTTCTTAATAAGAGGCTTAATAACCGCAAGCTTGAATGGTTTTGGGACGTGACCTAAAGACAACGATGAGTTAATAATATTGAGAAGCGGTTCTTCTGCTACAGGTAACAACTCTTTCAGTAATTTAGTGGGTACAGGATCTAACAGTCATGTTGTTGGTTTAGATGCAGTAATAAGTTTATTTAGCTCTTCCTGTCCTATAGTTGTAAAGCACTGCAGTTTATCTTTTGGTACGATGAAAGAAGCTGAAGTATTATACACTGTAGAATCTACATTTGCTATCGTATTTCTGATGTTATCTATTTTATCAGTGAAGAAATTCATAAAGTCATTACTATTAAACTGTGAGGGAATATTTAGATCGGGTGGGGTCTGGTTATTTGTTAATCTAGCCACTGTGCTAAATAAAAACCTTGGATTGTTTTGGTTATTTTCTATGAGTTTGTGGATATGCTCGGCCCTGGCAGCTTTTAGAGCCTGTCTATAGCTGGACATACTGTTTTTCCACGCAATTCTAAAAACTTCCAAGTTAGTTTTTCTCCATTTGCGCTCAAGACTACGAGTTTTTTTTTTGGAGAGATTGGGTATACTGTTGTACCATGGCGCAGTACGTTTTTTTTCTAACCTTTTTCAATTTGATGGGGGCAACAGCTTCTACTGTATTAGAGAATATAGTGCCCATGTTGCTAGTAATTTCGTCTAGTTCATGTGTACTTATGGGTACACAGAGCAGTTGAGATAAATCAGGCAGGTTATTTGTGAATCTGTCTTTGGTGGCTGGAACAATAGTTCTGCCCGGACAATAACGCGGAGCCATATAGTTAATATTAGTAATACGCAGCATGCACGATACAAGGAAATGGTCAGTAACATCATCGCTTTGAGGTACGATATCTATATCAGTAAGATCAATTCCATGCGATATAATTAAATCTAGCGTATGATTAAAACGATGAGTGGGCCCGGTGACATTTTGCTTGACTCCAAAAGAGTTTATTAGGTCAGTAAACGCAAGTCCTAATGCATAATTTGTATTATCAACGTGAATATTAACATCTCTGACAATTAGCGCTTTATCAACAGTAATCAATAGGTCTGAGAGGAAATCTGCAGATTCTTTTAGGAAATCTGTATACGGCCCTGGTGGTCTATACACAGTAGCCAGAGCAAGAGATACGATAGATTTCTTTTGCATATCTGACAGTGTAACATTAAGCATTAGTATTTCAAATGAGTTAAACCTGTATCCTGTCTTCTGAGTAACATTGAGAATATCACTATATATTGTTGCAACACCGCCGCCACGGCCAGTCTGACGGGGCTCATGCTTATAATAGTAGCTTGGTGGAGTAGACTCATTTAGACCAATATAATCATTAGGTTTTAGCCAGGTTTCAGTCAAGCAGAGTACATCAGTACATCATACTGTGATTATTTCATTTACAATAACTGCTTTGGGTGAGAGTGATCTAATGTTTAGGAGCCCAAACTTTAAAACTTTAAA
>NW_015505303.1:2299681-2330623 GCF_001515645.1 Sinocyclocheilus grahami
ATTTCTTTTGCATATCTGACAATGTAACAATAAGCATAAGTATTTCGAATGAGTTAAACCGGTATCCTGTCTTCTGAGTAACATTGAGAATATCACTATATATTGTTGGTGGAGTAGACTCATTTAGACCAATATAATCATTTAGTTTTAGCCAGGTTTCAGTCAAGCAGAGTACATCAAAACTATTATCTGTGATTATTTCATTTACAATAACTGCTTTGGGTGAGAGTGATCTAATGTTTAGGAGCCCAAACTTTAAAAATAGTTTTTGTTCATTTATTTTACATTTTTCTGTTTTAATCACGATCAGATTTTTTCTAGATCCTGCATTAAATTTATATTTTGACCTCACTATTCGGGGAACAGATCCAGTCTTTATAGATTGTATAGTGCAAGTACTTCTATCATTTAAGCGGGTAGAACAAAAGTCATCAGGACAGTTATTTGAGATTTGACTTAATAGTCATATGGAGTGTAGCGTCCTGAAGATGTTGTCCGACATGAGTCCCGCTCCGCTGGGGTGCAGGCCATCAGCACGAAAAAGCCTAGGACTTTTCTCCCAGAAAAGATTCCAATTATTAACAAAGAGCAGTTTCTGTTCTTTACACCATGACAATAACCATTCATTTAAAGCAAAAAGTCTACTGAACCTTTCGTGTCCTCGTCAATATGTGGGAAGCGGTCCTGACATAATGATCGTCGTCACGGGCGATGCGAAGCGCACCGTCTCGATCAGGATCCTTAAGTAGTCATCAGGACAGTTATTTGAGATTTGACTTAATAGTCATATGGAGTGTAGCGTCCTGAAGATGTTGTCCGACATGAGTCCCGCTCCGCTGGGGTGCAGGCCATCAGCACGAAAAAGCCTAGGACTTTTCTCCCAGAAAAGATTCCAATTATTAACAAAGAGCAGTTTCTGTTCTTTACACCATGACAATAACCATTCATTTAAAGCAAAAAGTCTACTGAACCTTTCGTGTCCTCGTCAATATGTGGGAAGCGGTCCTGACATAATGATCGTCGTCACGGGCGATGTGCAGCGCACCGTCTCGATCAGGCTCCTGAAGTCCCTCTTCAGTGTCTCTGTCTGCCACAGCTTGGTGTCGTTAACCCCCGCGTGAAGCACGACCGCTCCGGTGCTCTCGTCGCCCTTCAGGATCACGGGTATCTGCGAAGAAACATCGAGAACACGAGCACCAGGGAAACAGTGAGTGTGCACTTTACCTTCAGTTAATGTAGCACGGACGTGCCGGACGATGGAGTCTCCGATGATCACAGCGTTGCGCTCCGTTTCGCGGAGGGGAGTGAAAAGGTTCCGGGTGGAGATCTTTCCTATGCTACTTTACTTAAAGCAATCAAAGACCACTTATAAGTATAGTAATAATAATAATAATTTTTTTTCTCAAACAGCCATAAGATCAGATGTCAGATCAGATGAATGTGTAATATGACATATTGTTAGGGTACAACGAGGCTGGATTCAGGTGCGGGTTCAAATGGTGCTTTATTGTGCAGAGAATCACCGCGGGCAGTAAGCGCCTACGCGGACAGTTCGTGAGGTCGTGGATCCCCCAACCACACCGATGGGTGGAGAGCAGTGGCTGGAACACGCCGCAGCAGCGGCAGAGGAGACGGAGCCGGAGGGGCAGCCCGTTAATCCGAGCGAGAGGCTGAGAAGCCCAACAACGAGACCGCGGAGTCCCAGGTTAGGCGGATGCCGGAGGTAGCCCACGGTTCCTGAACGCACAGAGAGGTGCGGGACACAAAACAGACTGCTACGAGCACTGGAGCCTGGACGAGACAAGACAGAACTGGTGAGCGATAATACACGGACAGTAAGAGCAAGGGAAATAATCACAACGAACTGACAACATACAGAGAAACACGAGGAGCTATAAGGGGAAGCTAATGAGATGACCAGAACCAGGTGTGAAACAAGGAGGGCGGGGACAACGATCATGCTGACATGCTCACGTGGCGAGCTGTCAAAACAACTCACGCACAACACACAAACACAGAGACAGGTGATCAGACCCGAGACCCGACACATATTTGCTTTAAACTATTTTTATTGTAATATCAGTTTGATTATTTTGGTGGTTATTAACTAGCTCACATCAAAATTAATATTAGCCTCACAGGGAATACTCAAATAACACTCCACACCTAACCACTTACAAGATGTATAAGATACTGTGCAGATCTTAAATCAACAATGTCAAGATATATAGTCCATTATAAATGTAAAAGTAGATTTAATATGGTGTTCATTGTGTGTTATAAATAATCATAATCTTAAAACGTATAACCACAAATGCGTAAGCATTATAATGTATTATAATTGTTGTTATGATTATGTATAAAATTATATAACATTTTATAATGCATTATGCATTAATTTTAAGGCCCTGAGATTACCCTTATAAGGTATTACGAATATGGGCTTCATAGAAAATGTTACCCATATTCTAAATGCAATAAAGTACATAAACTTTTGTGGAGAAGAAAAAGACACCTTAGCATCATCTCTTTGTGTAGCTGGATATGGCCACTTTGTCCACATTACAGGCAATGTCCTCCCTCGCAAGACAGCAAGGGAAGAATCTTCTTGAATGGCGACTCCATCCTTGCCCAGACTCGGCTTCTATTAGGTCACATAGGCCTCCTCCATAGCTTGAATGAGGGGTATAACATAGGTTCGGAGATCATAAACCTTCCACTGCCATGCGGAAGGGAAAAAGGAAAGGAAGGGAGAATGTTGTGGGAGGTACTGGAATAATGGAACCAGTTTCTGGTTGCATTAGTCCAATACCTAGTCAGTTCAATAATTAGTCTGTCTAAAAACGTGGTCTGTGTTGTAAGGACCTATTTTGGCATGCCATTAGAGGACCCCATTCTGCGTGATTGCAGCATATATTGTGATGTTACACCACGTTGGCCCGGGACATTCAAAATAGCTCTGTGGCCAAAAATGTTTCTCCCTATTCCTCTTCCTGCAACACTGCCTTTCATTTTTGTTGAAGACAAAAATTCACCTGCCTTTTTATAATGCTTACACCTTGATTGTTGAGTTTACAGTTAAGCACCTAAGTGTCTGCACACCTAATGGCCGTGTTTGATCAATTGGTTCATATGTGTAGTATTTTGGAAAGCCTTGCCTTAAAATGGCAAAAAAGTGACATCATGTTAGATTTCTGTCTAATGTAGAGAAGTGTGTTTAGTGTTTTGCAAAATGTGTGAGGCTAAGAATGTGCTTATAGTTGTGTAGATTTGGGCTGAGGTTTTGCTCCTTGGGTGTTAGGTTTCACTAATTGTGTGTTATTTTTAATTTTATTGTGTAAGCAATCGTAAAAAACTGTAAGTGTACTTAAGTTGCACAGTTGGGGAAATGTATAAATATTACTTTACTAACATATTTTAAATAAAATCAATTTAATTAAACTATATAAATGTATACTAACATTCAACTAATTTTTAAATCATTCCAAGCACACTTTTAAGAATTACACTAATAAAAGTCCTCTGTATATTTTTGAGGTAGTATACTTTATTTCAAAGCCCTAAAATCTTTAAATATCAGTTGTATTTAGTATACATTTGCAATTGCACTGAAGTATTACTAAAGTAGAAATATACTTTTAATTAGTGTATTTACAGTGTAAAACATTTACAGTTTTATTTAGCACAAAAATAAGAATGTACTGCAAATGTACTTGCTTGTATTTACAGTTTTCTCAATTGATTTGACACTTTTCTCCAATACAATGTACTTGTTCTCAAAACAATTAGCACAACCATCCAAACACAAAATTATCTTAACCAAACAGTTCAACTTTACTGCAAAATGAAGCACTGCAATTTTTTCTAGTAATGCATTTATTAAAAGTAATTATTAACATCAAATCTATAGGTGTGTTCTCTATTGATTATAAAAGACATTCAGCTGTAGATGAACAAATATCCTAATGAAAATACGTTTATTGCAATTCTTCAACAGGAAGTTTTTTATATATATATATATATATACATTTTGTGTATATCTAAACAAAATAAAAATTGTTATCCAACACCTGCCACCTGCTATCACGCATGAAAAAAAACAAATTGCCCCTTTGAACTTAAAATCTGTTTGTGCCATCTTTAGCAGCACGAACTGCAAACAAACTTTTCTGATAACTACAGATCAGTCTTTTACAGCACAGTGGTGGATATATCTGACTTTTTAAGTGAAAATATTAGTGTTCTAATATTTTTGGTCACCACTGTATATACACACGTGTGTTTGCTGTATACATGGATTATCCTGAATTATTGGTCTTGTCTTTCATTTACATCTGGAAGATAATTTCATTGCATTTTATCAACACTACATATTTGCTGCGCTTGCATCATAGGAGACATTTTTTAAGAAGGTTGAATCCATGCTTGACAAGCTCCTGTCTCAACATCTTCACAGGCCTCTTCCCTTGTTCCTTTGTGGCTGGTGATGTTTTTTTCTGGATCAACATGTCAACAATGCTCCTGTTCCATTCAAAATAATTTTGATTGTCCATCTGAATGTTCTCAAACTTAAATTCTTAAAAAATGTTTTTACAGTAAATAACAGAAGTTGTCCCAGGTGGACTAAAAATCTGTACTATCAACACTTTATAAGTGTTTTGACATAGTAACCCCCCCCTCAGCTTTTTTTAAAGGATTGTTATAGATATAATAAATTTTATTTATTTTATTTTTATTTTACTATTATTATTATTCATATTAATAATAATAATATTTGCATATTCATTCCTGCTCTTTGTTTACTTTCCCTTTTGTTATTACTCTAAAGCAATTGTGATAAATGTGTAAAAAATTAGGACAACTGCATTTCCTGTGTTGAGTGTATGATTAGCCGAATAGTTATCAGTTTAGGGCCAATCGAAAATATACTATGTTCATTTGACAGAATGACAAAATACAAAAGTTTTGTTTGTTGAGTTTGGACAAATGGCACATAAATGTTTTTTTTTCAGATATTTTAAAGTATTGATTTGTTGTATTAACTATTGTGAAAACATTTGCGTTTTGTGCATATTGTTTTGAGAAAATGTTTTGCATGATTTGTAATTTGCATGAAATTAATGAAAACGTACAATCTGTTTAGGACAATTACAAAGTGTTCAGCTCACTGTGTTAACTGTTTTGAGAACAGTGACCTGGACTTGGAGAAATGTGTCAAATCGATTGAGAAAAACTGAGAAAAAGTGAGAAAAAGTATTTCTTAGTGCATTCAAGTACACTTTATTTTTACCTGGTACCTTATTGTCAGGATCATGGACCTGTTTTGTTGTGTTTTTGCCCCTGTCTTTGTTCCTGGTTTTCCTTATATTATCTTTTTTCTGTCTTCGTTTAGTTTATTTATGATTCCTGGCACCTGTGTTTGTTAATTATCCCCAGTATTTGTGTCCTTGCCTTTGTGTTCTGTGTTTGTCGGTTCTAATCGTTATGTTTGTGTTCCATGGATTAAAGACTGTTCTCGTTTATTCGTGCCTCCTGCGTGCTTCCTAAACAGCGAACTGCGACAGAAGAACCGACCAAAACAGTTACCTCCATGTGTTCCCTCCATTTTTGTTTCCGTTTTTTCCTCAGTGTTTTTTGTTTCCGTTGTGTCCATGGATCCCCTCTTTCATCCTGAATACCTCCTCCTCCTGCTGGAGCAGGGGGAGAGATCGCTCGAGGGCCACACCTGACTGCTCCTGGTGCTTGCCAACCTCTCCAGCGACCCGGATGACGCGCTCTGTGCGTTCTATGATGGCAGTTTAAACTCCGCGTACAGAGCGCTGTCGTCCGAGGAAGGTCCTCGAGCGAATTTCGCCGCCTTTGTGGAGTGGACACAGATCCATTCCCAACCCAGTGCCCAGCCCACCATCTCCCCGATGCACGGAGCGCATGCTCGAGCCCACCGCTGACGGAGAGCTGGAGCCTGCCGCGACCGTCTAGTCATCGCCGCACGGAGCGACAGTACTGA
This sequence comes from Sinocyclocheilus grahami, assembly GCF_001515645.1. Classification (NCBI taxonomy): domain Eukaryota; kingdom Metazoa; phylum Chordata; class Actinopteri; order Cypriniformes; family Cyprinidae; genus Sinocyclocheilus; species Sinocyclocheilus grahami. The sequence continues at coordinate 2,305,689 of NW_015505303.1, forward strand.
GGATCGCCACAGAGCCGGAGCGCAAAATTACGTCAGTCAAGGTGTGTGAGCCGCCACGAGGGATAAGGCTGCGGACGGTGTGAGCGCGGTGTAGTACTTTAAGGATTTAGCTTTTTATTTCAGCTTTTAGGGAATCGATTCTTAAAGATTCAATGTTGATTTCTTCAAGATGATCTGATTCAAAATTTAGAGCTTATACCTTCATCTTAAACGGTTCATCCAGCGAGCGTTAAAATCAGTATGTCTTAACAATTCTGTTCATATTACTTCGTGGCCAACGACAACACAAACAAAATGGTAATCTCATTAATTTTGAGCAAGGTAACAAAGGATCTGGGCAAAGTTTGACTTTAAAAATATACAACACAAGACGATACTTCTTTATAAATGAAACAACAGTTTATTCGCTATTCTATGGCACATTCAACTAAGTTAAAACACACACACACACACACATACACACAAAAGGTTCAGGAAATGAGTTGCTGCATTTGCATGAAGTTCCCAAAATTCTAATACTCGTTTTCTACAAGTTCTTTAAATTCAACCTGAGAAAACTCATAAAAGCAGAGACTTGGCTTATCTTTACTGCTTAAAATCAATTCAGGGCCAGTTCAGCAAGAAATGGTGACTTGTTTGTTATGTAAGGAATTTTAACTCAGTTGTAAGGGAATATATTATTATTATTGATTCAGGTTTTGATAGGACTCGGATTTGAAGAGCCTAATTCAACCTGATTCGAATTGCTTCTAAATTTGATAGTTTACAATCTATCAGCTACTCGGCCAGCGAGAAGTTGATGTCAGTGTATATTACCAATTGAATATGTAAATTTTGTATTCTCCATGGCCACGGGTGAAATACAATTATGATAATTTGTCAGCTCTTAAGAGAGGTAATTATTATGAGTAAGCTACGAGCTAGGCAGCAAGCAAGGGATCTTTTGGCAATAGATTTGACCTTGAAATTATATGACACCAGACAATCGATTATTTATAAATGAAACATGAAATTTATTGGCTATTCTAGATTACATCAACTAAGCTAAAACACAAATACACACAAACATACAGTTTCAGAGAAAGAAAATTATGTTACCGGAGTTCTGAATTTCATAGTTCTACCTCGTTTTCACGAGTGATGTAAATTCGCCTTAGAGAACTCACAAAGCAGATACTTTAGTTTAAAATTGTCTCTTTTGTTGATCAGATTTTAGCAATTTATGCGTCAAATGGTCAGGGGTGTCCCTATCTAGTCCTTGAAAGCCCGTAAAACGCTTTTAAGCACTGTGAAAGTACTGTCTTTTTTAGCGTATCTTGAGAGATAGCCAAACAGTCCAGGAAATGCTTCACCTTCACTGACCCTGCATGAGTTTTACGACTGCATCTGTTGGATAGGAGTTCTTTGATTTGTCTCAATGGAATGTGAGGGTTTGATGTGTGTCTCCATCATGTAGGTGGGTCCATTGTGAGACATAGATCCTACAGTTACTTGCGTTCAAGTTGACAGCTGACAACAGGGTTCCTGGATGGCTGCTTGAGGGAATCCCGGGGCTGCGGATTGGTTGCTGACGCGGTCGATGTCTGACGTATTTCTGGGGATGCCCTCCGGCGACTGGTTGGTTTCCTTGTGACGTGACGATGCGCTGGAAGTTCTTGTCAGATTCTGTTAGTAAAGACTAAGCTTTGAAGATTTCTGCAGTCACAAAGTTTGACGAAGTTTTGGAGTTCTGGAGGATCACTAGCCCCTTTTAGGGTAGTGTAAAATTTAGAGTTTCTCGGATCTTTTCGCAATTCACAGCATAGACAGGGCGTGTCCAGAGTAGCCACGGAACAGGGTTTGAGCCGGACAGCTCGTCCAGAAGCCGAGATCCTGGACGTCCCACGTGCAATCTATCCCATTAAAAAAAAAACAAGTCAAATAAGTTAGAGATGGTCGAGTCGTTTTTATGCAAATTATGCCATTTTATGAGCTCCGATGCACACGGAACTGCCGGACGGTGTTTCCTGAAAACTGTACTGTAGGTGTTAGCCGATGAAATCATCGCATTCATGAAATATGACCTATTAACGCATTGTCCAACGAAAGTTGATGAGTTGTAATGTATATGAAATTGTCAGACAGTGTTTCCCGAGAGTAGCACTGTACGTTTTGCATGATAAAATGATAATAAATTTAAATTATGTCTTGCTGATGCATTGTCCACGGAAAGCCTGTGGAAGCCCCGTCAAATAAGATACGGGTGGGCAATTGACAAGTGACGGCTGTAACTTATTTGACGGGGCCTCCACAGGCTTTCCGTGGACGGTGCATTTTTATGCAAATTAAGCCATTTCACGAGCTCCGACATACAAACCAGAGTGAATGCTGTATCTTATTCAGAAATGGAGAAATCAAGGCTCACATTCAGCTGTTTTGGTGCCTGAGCGAGGCCTATGGAAATCTGACAGTACTAAATTATTTTTAATTCAGCCAATAGTTGGTCTATTATTTAATAATTTACATCATCACAAAGCTGATTATCTCTGCTTTAAAATGACACCAGAGTGAATGCTGTATCTTACAAGTGCTCCGTGGGAGGTTTAGGCTTCCCGTGGATGGCCACCCCCAACCTATTCGACGGGCGTCACGTAAGCGCCTCGCGTCAGGAGTCCGCCCCCCTGTGGCCGACCTACAGATCGCAACAAAACAATCAAAAAAAGTGCCCGGATCCGTCGCCGTTCCGTGGGGCCCCCGGGGGCCCCAGGCCCCGACTCGCGCCCCTGGCATGCCCCGCCTCCAGAGAGCAAGCAGCAAGCATGAAGGCTTTGTATCCAGTTTTAAGCAGGCTGATTTTGGTCCATCCCATGGCGCGGTCTTCCAATTGGAGGTTGTTGCAGGGCCTTAAACATGCCCCATACTGTTCCTTCATCATGCATGAATCACATGCTCCCCGTGGGGAGTATTTCTGCATGTTTTAATAACTTCTTATAAAAGTATTATCAACACAGAATGATGCCGAATATAATTTTTTTTCATTCACGCCAATGTTCTGGAAATAAAACCCATTACTAAACACTGGTTATCTGCTAAAAGGAAAAGTTATAAGGCAAAGATTAAAATATCATAGGTTCCAATAACACATCAAACAGAAAGCATATTATATGGGAGTATATTGCTCTAATACTTTAAATTAGTTCAAATGATTGTCTTTTAAAATCGTCATGCAAGGTTCTGTTTCTTTTGTTCTAAGAGAAAAGAACGCGGGGTCAGTTTGGTTTCAGAAGGGCAGGAAGCAGGTGGTCAAGAGTCATGTGATAGTCATGTATAGATCCAGTGTTTGCGTGCAGATTGGGAGGGTGTGATTAAATTAGCCATTTCCTGTGCATATATAATGGTTCCATGCATAAGCGATCACGAGGTATCTCTCAACCATATGTTGTGAAAGAACTCTTTTGTCTTTGATACAAAAGATCTCTGTTGTCTTCTGATTGGATTAGATTTTCATCACTCTTCTGATCGTTCTGAGGAGATAACGACAAGGGTTGACAGGAAGTTGACCCAGAATATTGGCATCATGTGATGGGGTGATTAGTTTAGACCTCATGATGGTTGAGAGGGGGGGAGATATTTAGATTCTCCTGGAATATGTCTGTGTAATAGTTCACGTGGTGAATCCATAGTTTATTTGGGTCTGTTCTCGGACAGAGGTCCTACACATCCCCCTTTTGCTCGGTGAGTTTCCCATTGCGAATGTCAGCGGGCACTGGAACAAGAGGCAGAGAGAACAGGCACACACAAGACACAAACAACATCTCCATCATTGACTGAATCCTGGTGCAGGACTTGGGTAATTTGGTAATTATCAGGTTAGAAACTTGAGAAGACGTAGGGGTGCATTATTTAGGATTATTTGTAATTGGGTCGTTTAGATTGCTCTAATTGTCAGAGGTTTGACGAGTCGGTATAGGCGTAATCTCAATTAGGTTTGTTGAGTTCTCAGGTTCAGGTTCTTGGTCAGTTTTATCACATCGGAACATGTGCGGGACGCCAAACGTGCATTTGTTGAAAGACTCTTGGCGGCATTCACTTGCTTGTGTAGGAAGAAGGCCAGTGTCAAAGTCACAACATATCCTACAATAGTAGGGATGCAAAGCGCTGTGTCAGCGGCAGACCAAGACTGAATGATTGGCGCGCCAGCGGGCGGAAGGCGAGCGATAGCTTCTAAAGCTGTATCAACAGGAGTCAAATCAATAAGTTGCGTTCCTTCCTCCTTGATCCTTTCTTCCAATTCTGGATCGAGGACAAAGGAATGCTGTTTGAAGAAGGGTGAGATTTCGAGTTCGGCCTGATACTCGTTGTCAGTTTGGTGATACAATGCCAAATCGTCAATAGGGAGGATCTAGACATCTAGCAATGTAGACAATGATCCATAGTTTGGTTGGGCAGGATAATGTGCGTGACAGTGTCATGTTGATCGTAGGTGAGGGTAGCTGTGCGCACTGGGGTGTTGACTAGCCATCGTTTTCCGACGACTTCGGCTTGGGTTGCCTCAATTTGGTTGACGATGGCTTTTCACAATAATTTATGACAATTTTTGGTGAAAGGAGTCAGTCCTAATTTCGGGACCTGGATTTAAAGTTGAGTTGAGGGAGTTCCCTGGCGAGGGGACTAGAGGGGAAAGGAAAACATAGAGAGAGGTAAAAGGGAAAACACAAAGAGACACAAGGACACTGAATGAGGTTAGATGGCAAGGGCAGGTGTCACATGTGTAGGACAACTCCTCTCTACTAGAGGTTGGTCCTAGTAGTGTGGCGGAGGAGAGTGTGTAGGTGTTGTGTTTAAGAAAGGTAGCTATATGTCTTCCTAGAATTACAGAATTTACGTTTGTGTGGTGTAGAGTATGGGATTGTCGGTCTGTGTCAGTTGGTTTGATCTTCCCCCTTTTCCTGTCGGTTGGAGCCCTGGTGCCTCTTTATCTGGTTTCGATGGACCCATCGAAGGACTGGCTCGCTGCGCCCTTGTCTGATTTTGATTCGGTAGGCAACAGGTGAGAGCTTGTCCACAATCTTGTGGGGTCCTGTCCAGTGAGGTAGGAATTTCTTTGACAGGTGATGGGGAGCGTCATGGTCTAGGCCTCAACCCTCTTGGTAAATCCCTCAGGGGCCCCTGACACAGCCCCGTGTGCAATTTGAGGTCCCTGGGACCCTTCTAGAGAAATCCCACTTGCAACCTATTAGAATGGGCTTACCATAGTAACTTTGTGGACATGGCTCAGAAGGGTCTGATCGAGCCGAATTCTAAATCTTTGTCTCAAGGGGACCCACTAAAGCAGGCAGAAAAGTTTGGTGGCCCTACGACCCCGTTTAGGGGTCAAAAGGTCAGAAAAGGTGCAAACACATGTCTGGATTTTTCCCTGAATATTTTTGATGATTTTTTTTAAAGCCCTTCCCAAAAGCTGAGGATTTCGGCCCTGTGATATGTTGTACATGAGGGCCCCATGATCAAGCATTCGACACCCCAAGGCTCTAGCCTCCTTATTAATGTAATTTTAAATAAAACTTTAAATAAAATCCCATTTCCAACCTATTTAATGGAGATTGGATAGTGACTTCATGGACACGGGCGGATCGACCCCAAATTCACACTAACCTCTCGTCACATTGCCCTCTGGCGGGCGCAACGGTTTCAAGACTTTATGACCTCGTTTAGGGGTCAAAAGGTAAATTTTTTTTAACTTTTTGTCCATAACACTGCTACACAACTAGTTGGCAAATGGGACGTTTCCCATTCGGAGACGACAGCTCATAGGAACTCGAAACTTTGCAGTGTTTATCGACAGAGGCCCCTGAATTGGCCCCCCAAGTTTGGGGCCCCAGCTGCCTTCTAAACCTTTTAAATACGGTTGAATGTGGGGCTGAAATCGGGCCTGTGTCTGAGTCTCTCCCATTGACTTGAATGACAGGGAGAGAGATGGATCAAAAATAATAAAAAATAAGTTTTGCAGTGCTAGGCCTTAGCCTTCTCGGTACATCACTCAGGGGCCCCTAATGGAGCTCTGCACTGGATAGGAGCTCTGTGGAGATTCATTTTTGATGCATAATAAAAAATTGTATGATATTCAAATCAGGTAAATGGGTATAACACACTGTGTTGAGTACAGTAGAGTTGGTTTATTCAAGAAAAAAACATAATATACATGAATAATACAATATACAGGAAGTGTTCATAAAGCTCCTATATAGTCACCATATAACAGGTTGCATGTGGGATATACTGCATTTCTCCTTCCAGAAGGTCCCACCTATTTAATGGGGACTGGATAGGAGCTTTATGGACATCCATTTTTATGCATAATAAACATTATTATGATATGCAAATCAGCTAAATGGTTCCAACAGACTGTGTTGAGTACAGTAGAGGTCGTTTAATCAATAAAAAACATCATACACATGAATAATACAATAAAGTGTCCATTAAGCTCATATTTAGTCGCCATATAATAGGTTGCAAGTGGAATATACTGCATTACTCCTTCCAGAAGGTCCCACTTGCAACCTATTTAATGGGGACTGGATAGGAGCTTTACTGGCATTCATTTTTTATGCACAATAAACAATTATTATGAAATGCAAATCAGATAAATGGGTCCAGTTGACCATTTTGAGTAAAGCAGAGGTGGTTTACTCAAGAAATATACGTCATACATAGGATTAATCCTATTTATATAAAGTGTCCAGAAAGCTACTATTTGGGGCTCATACAATAGGTTGGGAGTGGGACGCATTCCATTTCCAACCTATATAATGGGACACAAATAGGTGTTTTGTGGACACAGTGGTTTTAGACAGTTTCCTGTTAAACTTGACTTGAAATTCACTCTTCTGATAGAGGGGATTTAGATTAAGACAGGAGAGCAAGGACATTTCCAGAGCTGAGATCTGGAGATCCCACCTGAAACCTATTCCATTATACAGAATTATGGCACCAAACTTGGTGCTACACACTCAGGGGGGCCTGCTGAGTGCTGATAAATAGGTTTTATCAAAATGTTTCATCATGAATGGTCTTAAACCCTTTTGCCCACAAAACACCTATCTGAAGCCCATTATATAGGTTGGGAGTGGGACACATCCCATTTCCAACCTATATAATGGGACTCAAATAGGTGTTTTGTGGACACAGAGGTTTAGGCTGTTTCCTCTTAAACTGTCTTGATAAAACCTGCATGTCAGCACTCAGCAGGCCCCCTTGAGTGTGTACAACCAAGTTTGGTGCCAAAATTCCACTGTCCAGGAAACTCCTATTTTTAACAATGGCATAGGTTGCACGTGGGATCTCCAGATATCAGCACTGCAAAGCTCTAGAGTCTTGAAACCTGCACTCCTGTGCACATCTCTGCCTTTCCTATCAGAATATAGAGTTCCAGGAAAATTGAAGAAACTTTTTTTTTCGACCCAAATAAACCTAAAAGGGGCCTTGGAGTTTTATTGGGCCTAAATTTTAAGTTTCTCCAAATGACTTGAAATTCACTCTGCTGGTAGAGGAGACTTAGACTAAGACAGGAGTGCAAGTTCTGGCTCTCTGAACCTTTCCAGAGCTGAGATCTGGAGATCCCACCTGCAACCTATTGCATTAAACAAAATAGGAGGTTGGTTGAAAGTGGAATTTTGGCACTAAACTTGGTGCTACACATTCAGGGGTGGCTGCTAAGTGCTGATAAATGTTTTTTTTTCAAAAGATTTCATGATGAAATGTCTTAAACCCTTGTGTCCACAAAACACCTATCTGAAGCCCATTATATAGTATGGGAGTGGGTCGCATTCCATTTCCAACCTATTTAATGGTACTCAAATAGGTGTTTTATGGACAAAGTGGTTTAGGCTGTTTCCTCTTAAACTATCTTGATTAAACTTGTATATCAGCACCTATAAGGACCTCCAGAGTCAGCAGCACCAAGTTGTATGTCAAAATTCTTCAGTCCACAACCCTCCTATTTGAGGCCCACTGAATACTTAATTTCCATTGTTATATCAATCCCATTGAATTAATTGCAAATGGGCTGTGTCCACTTGCAATCTATTGAATGGGATCGGTTTAGTACTTTGGTGGACATTTATCCCACTAACCTATTAAAGTGCTCCCATTCAGTAGGTTGCAAATGGACACATATCTCACTTGCAATCTATTGAATGGGATCAGTTTAATACTTTGGTGGACGATCATCCCATTCATTAGGTTGCAAATGGACACACATCTCAATTGCAGTCTACTGAAGGGGATCAGTTTAGTACTTTGGTGGACATTTATACCACTAACCTAATAAACGGTTCCCATTCAATAGGTTGCAAATTAGGGCTGTGCAATTAATCGCATGTGATTGTCATGCGCATCTCGTCAGTAAAGCCGGTCCTGTGATTAGTAGTAAATCTCCATCCCATTACTACTAATCACAGGACCGGCTTTACTGGCGAGATGCGCATGACAATTGCATGTAATTAATTGCACAGCCCTATTGCAAATGGACACATTTCCCACTTTGCAATATACTGAATGGGAACGGTTTAGTACTTTGATAGAGATTTATCCCACTAACCTACTATAGCGATCCAATTCAAATGGTTGCAAATGGACACATATGCCAATTGCAATCTACTGAAAGGGATCGGTTTAGTACTTTGGTGGACAATCATTCCACTAACCTACTATAGCGATTCAATTCAAAAGGTTGCAAATGGACACATATCCCAATTGCAATCTACTGAATGGGGTCGGTTTAGTACTTTGATGGACAATCATCCCACTAACCTATTAAAGTGATCCCATTCAATAGGTTGCAAATGGACACATATCCCACTTGCAATCTGTTGAATGGGATCGGTTTAGTACTTTGATGGACAATCATCCCACTAACCTATTAAAGTGCTCCCATTCAATAGGTTGCAAATGGACACATATCCCACTTGCAATCTATTGAATGGGATAGGTTTAGTACTTTGGTGGATAATAATCCCACTAACCTACTATAGCTATCCCATTCAATAGGTTGCAAATGGACACATATCCCAATTGCAATTAACTGAGAGGGATCGGTTTAGTACTTCGGTGGACAATCATCCCACTAACCTATTAAAGTGCTCCCATTCAATAGGTTGCAAATGGACACATATCCCAATTGCAATTAACTGAGAGGGATCGGTTTAGTACTTCGGTGGACAATCATCCCACTAATCTATTAAAGTGCTCCCATTTAATAGGTTAGGGTTAGCACATATCCCACTTGCAATTAATTGAATGAGATTATCCCCCCTCCTCAGAGGAAGACAACATGAGCGTCAAGCCCTCTCCCGGGGCGGAAGAAATAGTTTCAGAACGTGCTTCCGTCCCCTTAGAGTGAGCGCTAAATCTGGCATGTGAAGAAGAAGAAAAGGAAGTACCCGTCTTCATTCTCTTTGCCAGATCCATCTGTGAAGGATCAAGAACATGTTGTACTTGGTCAAATCATGCTCACCCTGCGAACCCCACGATTAAGGCGCCACTCTGCCTCGGCAGAGGCGGAACCCGAACCGCGGAGAACGTTAGCAAGAGCACCCTCCTCAAAGAGTGCTCTCCGGGAGTGGAGCATCCGCATCAAGAGGCGAAAGCAATGTGTACAGTCAGCTCCCTCGAGAGCTGTGCTCTGCTTCCAAACAAGCAAAGCACAAACTGTGTTTATCCCTACCCATGATGAAACGAGGGCAGGGAAGAACACATAGCCTGAAACGCTGCTTGTCAGACTCAGAACTAAAACAGTCTAAAAAAGTTCTGTGATGACCTCCTATAAATGTTTAGTCAACATTATTAGAACATTATCCCTAAGTCATTATTAGAACATTATCCATAAGTCTCAAGCCAGACTTTGCCATTATAAGATTGCAACAGGACATACAACAATAAATATGAAGTGACACACATAGAGCACTTACTGAATAACAGAAGCTGTCTCCACCACACATGCTTTTATACTTCCTGGTCGCTATGTCATCCCCGCCGGTGACGTCACCCGAGATTCCCTCGGATGGATTACACACGTTTCAGAGCGTGGGAACACAGGGGCGTTCCCAAAGAATTTCTGGAGGCAGCGTATGTTCCCGAAGGGGAACTCTATTATGCACACAGAGAAACAGCTCAGTGCTACTAACTGGGAGAGCAGCTGGAAAACTGGAGGAGAAGAACAGTTGAATACCTATTAATACAGACAACTGTATTCTTTTTCAGCAAGAACCACAACAAGCAAAGACAATGATGAGCACTCTGAGCAAACAACAGTCAAAAATAAACCTGTTAGATCTTGATGTTTTATCTTTAAAATTAATAAAATTGTATGTTTTAACAATGTAATAGCTAAGCATTTTTTATTTTTTTTTATTTTGATTGTTTAGGAACAAAAATAAAACTACCCACTAAAAACTTTGTTAGAATGTTATGTTAGGGGATAATGTTCTAATAATGTTGACTAAACATTTATAGGAGGTCATCAGATAATTTTTTTAGACTGTTTTTAGAGAATGTCATCTTGCCTTTTAGAAAAACGTTATAAAAACAAAAATAAAATTACCCACTAAAAAACTTTATAAGAATGTTAGGGAATATTGTTTTAACAATGTTGTCACTAAACTATTTTAGAATGTTTTTAGAGAATGTTATCCTATCTTTTGAGAGAATGTTCTGGGAACAAAAATAAAACAACCCACTAAAACATTATAAGAATATTAGGGAATGATGTTCTAACAATGTTATCACTTAATATTTTTAGAATGTTTTTAGAGAATGTTATACTATCTTTTGAGAGAACATTCTGGGAACAAAAACAAAACTACCCGCTAAAAACATTTTAAGAATGTTAGGGAATGATGTTCTAACAATGTTATCACTAAACATTTTTAGAGTGTTAGAAGAGAATGTTATCCTATCTTATATCTCAAAAATATAACTACACGCTAAAAACATTGCTAGAACAACGCATGGTAATGTTATTAGAACATTTTTAGAACAAAAAATTTATAGCTGGAAGTAAGCGCCAAATTGTGTCATTTTTTGTGTCTGTTTTTTTATTTAAAGGGTGTACCCAGGGCTGCATTAAGACCTTACTGGGCCCCAGGGCTATGACTTACTGCAGGGCCCCTATTACTAATAGTGATTTTGTGAAACTGTGATTTTATCTGCTCCATGTGCCCGGCCCACTTCCACTCCATCATCAGCTTTAGTAAAATAACCTGATAGCTGGGGATTTTACTGACTAATTGATGTAGTCTTGTCACATCTCAGCTGATCACCCAGAGTCACGTCACATCACAGGTGATCACCCAGAGTCATGTCACCTCACAGCTGATCATCCAGAGTCACGTCACTTCACAGCTGATCATCCAGAGTCACGTTACATCCTGTCTGTGGTACCCAGATTATCAAGGTCAGTCCTTCGGTATCCCAGTCTGGTATCCAGTGTGAGGGATGCACCGCTAGTGTCTGCACGCACAGCTGGTATCCCCAAACCCACTCACTCTAACCCTTCTGTTCATGAAGTCATTCCTCTGTCTGCAGCACTTCCCATGTGGGGGGTTGCTTTATGGTGTATCTGGGCCGCGTACACCACCGCCGATTTGCGAGAGGCAGCGGCACCGGCTACAACATCTCCAGAGGTGGCGGCTTACGCTGCAGAACCTCCCGAGGTAGTGGTGTCCGCTGCTGTGCTCCTAGAGGCCATGGTGTCCGCACGTCTCACGTCTTGTGTTTGCTTACGTTTTCACTCAGGCTGGCTAGCAATATATATGTTGCTACTATGTAACCGTCAGGGATAGTCCAGCCTCATCAGGCCCAATCACCTCACAATTCACGTTCACAATCACCGGTGTACTAATCAGCCGCATCTGTCACCCCCTCATCAACACTAGCTCAAATACTCAGTCACTGCAGTTGCACTTTGTCTGGTCTTAAGTTCACTACGCTACTCCTTACCTGACTCACGAACCCGGACTCCAACCTGGAACCCCCCTGTCTCGTCGAAGCCATCTTCATTCCGATCCTGGAAAGACCCAAGAACCCTGTTTACCTTTATCTCTCCGCTTTGGTCTCCTCCTGTACTGTGACAGTAACATAGTTGCCTAGACAACAGATACAACAAAACAATAACAGACATATCATAACACAGATTCTTTTAATTGATTAACGTTCAAAACTCAGCTATTATCAATTAAAATAATGTATTTATAATAATAATAATAATAATAAATTAAGTTAAAACTCACCCATCTTGCAGCTCAGAACTTCGATATTCGAAATTGTGTGCGATACCTTGAGTTTTCCTAGACGCGGCGCTGCACTTCTCGTCCGGTGTGTGAACCTTTTTACCCTAATTGACCATGTAAAAAATCAGGGCCTCTCCTTCAGAGAAGCTTACTATGTCAATAGTGTTGCACTATGATTGTTGATAGTACAGATTTTTAGTCCTCCTCGGACAACTTCTGTTATTTACCGTAAATGTCCAAACAGTTTTTCAGAATATAAGTTTGAGAATATTCAGGTGGGCAATCAGGATTTTATGAATGGAACAGGAGCATTGTTGACATGGTGGTCCAGAACAACATCACCAGCCACAAAGGTAGAGGCCTGTGGAGATGGAACTTACCAAGCATGGATTCAATGTGTGATTTTTTAATTTTTATTATAATTTTTTTTGTGGGCAGAGTGGGCCAAAACTCTGTAGGAGGCTGATCTTAAGTTATCAGAAGCCTTGCTTTGAAGATTTTGTTGCTAAATGTGGCACAGTCAGATTTTAATTACCTTTATTTTATAGTTTTATAGTATATGATTTTATAGTTTTATTTGTTTGGGTGATAGGTGTTGGATAAATGTGTATTTTCATTTGTGTATTTGTGCATATATAGCTGAATATGTTTATAATCGACAGAGAAAACACATAGTTCTGATGTTAATATATTTACTTTTAATAAATGCATTATTATAAAAAAAATGCAGTGCTTCATTTTGCAGTAAAGTTGAACTGTTTGGTCAAGATATGCCTGTGTTTAGATGGCTGTGTTAATTGTTTTGAGAGCAATTACACTACTTTCATTCATTTCATTACACTTACACTGAAAAATGTCAAATCAATTGAGAAAAACTGTAACAGCTTGTGCCGGCACAAACCCATTTTCGGTGAAAAAAAAAAACAGGACATTGTCACGGTGTTGCTGTGCCAGGGAACAGGCAGGATGACGAGGATGAAGGATACAAGAAACCTTTAATAACTTGACAAGAGGGTAGGAGCACACGCACAGGGTAACATTCATAATAACTGACAAACTGGAACACAATGTACAGGAACTGATATAGGGTGGATAACGAGGGGCAGACAGGTGAGCACAATGAGGTGATTAACTCATAATGGGAACAGGAACAACCAAATAAGGACACAGAGGGAGAAACCATAATAGACAGTCCACAGGAGTGTGACAGACCGCCCCCCTCCCGGAAGGCGCGACCCGCGCCGTAACCGTATCATCGGGGAGGGGGGGTGGGCGCCCTGGAGGCTGGTGCAGGACTGGAATGGACACGGCAGGACACGGGAGGCCATGGTGGAGCAGGATACTCGTGAGGCTATGGCGGAGCACGGACCTCGGGAGGCCACGGCGGAGTAGGATACTTGGGAGGCCATGGCAGAGCCGGATACTCGGGGGGCCACGGTGGATCAGGGACCTCGGGGGCCCACGGTGGATCAGGGACCTCGGGAGGTCACGGCGGGTCAGGGACCTCGGGAGGCCACGGCGGAGCAGGGACCTCGGGAGGCCGCGGCGGAGTAGGGGACTCGGGAGGCCATGGTGGATCCTCCGTGACATTGGCTGGCTCGGCCACGGGTGTATGCCCCCCCCCAAATCTTCTTGGGGAAATCCAGGAATCCTGGGGGTCGCTCTAGAGGAGCGGGCTCTGGTCGGCGCTCTGGAGGAACGGGCACTTGGGGGCGCTCTGGGGCTGGAGCTGACACGGGAGCGAGCTCTGGGGCTGGAGCAGTCACGGGAGCGTGCTCTGGGGCTGGAGCAGTCACGGGAGCGAGCTCTGGGGCTGGAGCAGTCACAGGAGTGAGCTCTGGGGCTGGAGCCGTCACGGGAGCGAGCTCTGGGGATATGGAGCCCTTCCTGGGCTTAACTGGGGATCAGGAGCCCTTCCTGGGCTTAATCCGGACCACCCTGCCGCAGACACCACAACCTGTCTTCAGCCGTTGACATCTCGTTTTGGTGGTCAGTTATTCTGTCACGATGTTGCTGTGCCAGGGAACAGGCAGGACGACGAGGATGAAGGATACAAGAAACCTTTAATAACTTGACAAGAGGGTAGGAGCACACGCACAGGGTAACATTCATAAGAGAGGGAGAAACCATAATAGACAGTCCACAGGGGTGTGACAGACATGGAGCACATGGGGAACAAAACACAAGAGACAGAAACAGAGTCTGACAAATATTAAGAGGATTTAGCATTTCAAATTAATGCAGACCTGTTACATTCTTCTTATTATTAGGCCTATTTTTACTAGGTTACTTTTATTATTAAATTATCTATTATTATTAAATTACATTAAATTATTGCCCCGCAGTAATTTCATAGCGCATCAAAGCATTACGCGCTGTAAGGATAATTAAAGTTTAGGCTATTAGAAAATGTTTTAAAAATTTTTTTTAAACAGGTCTATTAATTTATGCAATGTATTATAGGCCTATAATTAAAATTATTAATAATGCAGTCATCAATGAATATTTAGAGCAGCTTTATTTCATGCACCGATTTTCAAAAACAACATCTTTAATGAGAAATACGTTTCTTATGTTTTTCACTGTATGGGACACGAGAAATATTAAGGGAATAATTTAAGACAGTTATATACTGTTATCAGCATATGTTGAAGTAGTTTTGTCTCTCATTGTCTCAGAGAATATGTGCCGTTCATGCAGTGTTAGAAAGCTCCGTCAGTTCTTTTACTTTCATTTTCTCTAATGACTGACATTCACCGGCATAACTCTTGCGCACAGTTTGCATGTTGCTTGCTTGTGTTGCTTTACCCCTCCCCATATTAGGTACTTTTTTTTAGGTTTTTAATGTTGATTTTTTTAATGTTAATGAAAGTGACACCAAAAAACAGGAACATTATTAGGAAATCCTTGGGGTGCTGTGCCAGGGCTAAGCAAGTTTCTGATGGGGCTATAGCCCCATCAAGCCTCGCCCTAGCGCCGCCACTGCCCTGAAGATATGAATGTAAATGTGCCAATGTTTGATTACACTGGCTGTTGTCTGTATCGTGGCAGTTCGAATATGAAATATATTCATTTGAAATAATGTTCAAATATGAACCATTAACTGTTTGTCACAACACACACACAAGGAATACAGGAACTAAGGAGCGAGGAGACGAGGAATATACGAAAACAGTCTTTAATCCATGGGAAACAGGGTACATCAACCCTGGAGACAGTAGGAAACACATCCATGTAACGAGTAGACCCGACAAAGGGACAACAGAACAGGAAGAAACGAAATACAAGGCATAATTACAAACACAGGTGAATGGAATAAACAATTAACTAAACAAGGACAGGAAAATGACCAAATATGGAAACACAGGAAGGGACACGAGGAGCAAAACATGGACCAGAGTCTGACATAACTCCCCCCCCTCCCGGAAGGCACGTCCCGCACCATATAACGCTCTGGAGGCCTCTATGAGCAGGGTTACCGGACGGAAGGCCTACAGGGCGGCGCCCGTTCTGGGATCCATGGCGGATCTGGCAGTTCGGGGCGCCATGGTGGATCTGGCAGCTCTGGGCGCCATGGCGGATCTGGCAGTTCGGGGTGCCATGGTGGAGCAGGTGACTCGGGAGGCCATGGTGGAGCAGGGAGCTTGGGGAGCCATGGCGGAGCAGGGAGTTCAGGAGGCCATGGCAAAGCAGCCTCCGAGCCAGCGGCCCCAACCCCCGCCCTGGCCTCTACGGCTGGAGCCCTACTACACCCCCCCCACAAAAAAAAATACTTGGGGAAGATTTCGGGCTCTGAGGCCCTCCGTGGGCTATAACCGGGGACTGGAGCCATCCATGGGCTTGACTGGGAATCTGGAGCCCTCCCTAGGTTTAAATGGGGATAAGGAGCCCTCCCTGGGCTATACTCAGGAACAGGAGCCCTCCGTGTGCTATACTCGGGAACAGGAGCCTTCCATGGGCTATACTCGGGAACAGGAGCCCTCACTGGAGTGAGCTCTGGGGCTGGAGCTGACACTGGAGCGAGCTCTGGGGCGGCCGGCAGGTTTGACTCCGGAGCGGTCGGCGGGCTTGGGGGAGCCATGGCCGGCGGGCTCGACTTCGGAGTGACCGGCAAACTTGACTCTGGAGCGGCCAGCGGGCTTGTGGGAGCCGTGGCCAGCAGGCATGACAACGGCGCAGCCGGCGAACTTGACTTCTGAGCGGACGGACTTGTCTTTGGCGCGGCCGGCGGGCATGACAACATCGGGAGAAGGGGTGCCGCTTACTGTCTTGGTCGGGTCTTCTGTCACGACACACACACAAGGAATACTGGAACTAAGGAGCGAGGAGACGAGAAATATATGTAAACAGTCTTTAATCCATGAGACACAGGGTACATCAACACTGGAGACAGTAGGAAACACATCCACGTAACGAGTAGACCTGACAAACGGACAACAGAACAGGAAGAAACTAAATACAAGGGATAATTACAAACAAAATTACACAGGTGAACGCAATAAACAATTAACTAAACAAGCCCAGGAAGGCACACGAGGAGCAAAACACGGACCAGAGTCTGACAATGTTAAATGTATTTTGTGCACACTGGAAAACTTAATGATTTTGTGCCACAGGTATATATGTTTTACTAATATGTAATTGAATATGAGAAATTTCATTTACATCTCATCCAGCAGTTCTTTAACTTCAGATATTTCATTTCAGATCTTCAATATCTTAATGCAAGATATTTCAAATGAATATATTTAATTTTCAAACTGCCACAATACATACAACAGCCAGTGTAATCAAACATTGGCACATTCACATTCATCTCTTCAGGGGGAAACATAATGCACATTTAAGGCCACTCCCTGGATATTTCACTTTGAAAGTGCAGTAAAATATGCAAGAAACAACTAAATGTCATTTTGCAGAAATACCGTAGTAGGGATGGAAACTTGTCAGCTTTCGGCAAAAAATTCTGTTTTGAATCCAAAATAGTTCATCTGTGTGGTGTAGATCCAAGTTTTTGAAAATGGGGGATGTTTTTTTTTTTTTAGTTCAGTAAAAATCAAAACCATGGAGTCTACAAGTCTACAAATCAACACAATCGAGAGTCTTGCTGCTCATGGCAACAAATGCTATGAATCAGTTTTCCCTATTGGGTTAATGAAAAGAAGACTCATATAAACCCCACATTAAAAGATAAGGGCCATAAAATGTTTATACAGACAACTGTTTGACTAAATCATTGTAAGGAGGATCTTAAGGAGACTGAGGCAAGATGCAGTATTTACATTTAAATGTTAACATTAATGTTTATAGACTGCTGTCAACTGATATTTCTTTACATAAAGCAACATTTTGTTTGTGCATCTATAAATCAGGTACCTTGTGAACATATGTAGTTAACATTTTTCTTTATTGCTTTTGTTTTGTTTATTATTACTGTAAAGTTTTTACTTTTTTGAGTATTGTTGTCAGGTTATGTACTGTAGTAACAGCAAGCAATGTATATTGTAAAACATGCTCTACATATGATGTTGTACATGTTAAAATCAGGCACAATACAATGGAAGGGCTTTATTTTGAAAAAATGCAATATATTAAATTAAACAATTTAAGTAAATATATTATTAATCAATGTGATATCTGTTTGTTACTGTGTTTGCAGTTCTTGTGTACAACAAGCAATGGACAACCTCACATTTAGACACAGCATTCTCCTTGTGGAGGGACTCAAAGTTACACATCAGTCCTCCTACCCTGTTTTTATTGTGCTTTTCCTAGCTTATATTTTTACAATTGTATCAAACATTACACTTATATTTATGATTTCAACAGAGAAGAATCTGCATGACCCTATGCATTTTCTGTTCTGTAACTTGCCAATAAATGATGTAATAGGGACCACTGTCATTTTGCCACGCTTAATGCAAGATATTTTGAGAGAAGCCTCAGAGCGTTATATTACATATATGGAATGTGTTATTCAAGCTTATTTTGTGCATGTATTTACAGCGGCATGTCACTATGTGTTAATGATCATGGCCTTTGACAGATATGTGGCTATATGCAATCCATTGAGATATTCTGCTATAATGACCAATAAAATGGTTATTAAACTATCAGCATTAGCCTGGGGGCTGGCAGTACTTGTGGTGACAATTATGATAGGTCTGACTCTTCGTCTGTCTCACTGCAGATCAACAATTGAAAACCCTTTCTGTGATAATGCCTCACTTTTTAAACTGTCCTGTGAAAATGTAGCTATTAACAACGCATTTGGAGTTATTTATTCCGTAATTGTAGCCTGTCTGTCAGCAGTGTCTATATTTATAACATATGTCAATATTGCTGTTCTGTGTATAAGGAGCAAAAACAAAGCACTCAACAGCAAAGCCATAAAAACCTGTAGCACCCATTTAGCTGTTTATTTAATCATGTTTATTTCTGGAGCCATTTTTATTTTTCTTCATCGTTTCCCTGAATACTCTGAAAGTAGAAAACTAGGTAGTATAATGTTTCACATTATTCCACCAGGATTAAATCCCTTAGTATACGGTTTACAAACCAAAGAGATAAGACATAAGATTGTTAAAGTTTGGAATAGAAAAATAGGGAATTCTTTAATTTATTATTAAATTTTATAACATCAATTTGACTGAAAAGTCTATATTAAACAGTAATGTATTATGTATTGTGTGTTATTTTCTTCAGTGATAGAAAATGTATTGTCAATAAAACATTTTTTTTATTTTTTTTATTATTATTAATAATTTAATATTTTTTTTAATTATGTGCATTAATCTTACACTTGATTTTAACTGGAAATATATGTAGCCATGAAATTAAGTGTTTCTCTTTCTTTTTCCACTTAAAGACAAATATGAGCATATTGACACTGGAACATTATTAGGACAGTACTTATGTGAAAGTGATTTAACAGCGTGAACTCAACAGATAAACGTTTAAATTTGACTTTAAAATATTTTATACCGAATATATACAACAGTTATTTTATGGAAAAACTACATCCCCATATGTTTGTTCCTATTCCTCCATACATAATATCTTGAATTAATGTATATTGTAGGGGTTTCTAGCATGTAGAGTCTTCAAATCCCTCTCCAGACACATTTGATCTAAACATGATCGTACCATGAACTTCAATTGCCAGACTACTTTATTGAGGACTGATGTTTACATTAGGTGTTAGCTTCCTCTAAATTTATGCTCTACTAATTTGTACTTAACTCTCTTCTTTGGTGCAACAAATGTGGACGTGTAGTAGGTTTATCCAATGGCATTTCTGTTTAAGCTGCACAAACTATTACAAAATGCAAATTCCAAACTCAAAAAAATATATATATATATTTTGCTTTATTGATATCTGTTGACACTAGTGAGCTGTTGATGCAGTATCCATATGTCTTATGCTGAAAAACAAAATACAGTTTTCATGGGGTGTGCTAACTATTTCACAACCTCTGTATATGATTTATTTATGAATTAATGAATTATTTATGTAAACATTAAACTAATTTAACTTCTACAAAGGCATAGTTTATACTTTTATTTATTTATTCATTCATTCATTTCTTTTTTTTGGGGGGGGGGGGTTATAAACTAGGGGTATTACCAAGGTTTTTTTCGTAAACAAAAAAATAAAACTAAGACTAAAACGATTGATGGAAAAAACAATTTCGTAAACTGAAATAAAATAAAAACGTCAAAATATTTGAAAAACGAAACGAAACTAACAACAGTTATTGAAAAACGAACTAAAATAAAATAACAATTATAAAAAAATAAATAATCGTTTTCGTAATCATTACGTTCTCACCCTTTGGCGGAAAAATATATGAGCTGTGTGGAGGTTTAGGGAAATAGCCAACCTGTAATGGTGCATCACGCACATGGGGTTATCTGACGGAGAGACGCAAAGCAGTTTAAAGCCTGCACGGGTCCTGTTTGGTAAACGTGCACCAGTACTTAACAGAACACCCGACCCATTATCTGACTGCAGCACTAATTTAATTCTGTACCAGACCAGAGCCGTTTGACATAAAGACCGCAAGTCGCGACCCGAACCGCACTCGCATTAAATCTATTACATCAGGTAAGCAAGATTATTTATTTTATCATGTAACACAAGCAATCAAACCATCATCAGGCATTCCAAGTTGGTGCTTTTAAGAAAAACAGACATGCAGCGCAACATGATAATTAACAGAAAAAAATATGAGAACGTGCATCCTTTCTGAAAACAATACAAAACTTTTGCATCTTGACAAAACATTTTTACAAAACATCTTGTGATCACTCTGCCAGGCTTTTGAACAAATGTGCATTGGCTAAATCACATCATACACACGCTTATAATTCTTTATAAATGAAAAGAACATTCAAATATGAGCATTTACCGTTAAATGCGATTGTCGTCAGGGGCGGACTTACCCATTAGGCAAAGGTAGGCGACCGCCCCCAAAAGCCAAAGGCCCCCTAAAATGCTTTTCATATGCGCATTAAGCGCTGGCACGCGAACGTTTGCTGTTTACGGTGTTTATTACCACGACAACCGTCCGAGTCAGTGGCGCCTGCAGGTGTACAGCTGTACGCACTGTGAGTACCATGAGCGCTCAGACTGACCTGAGATTTGCCCCGCAAACATTTCAGCAGTTATTATAGGCCTGCGTGTCCCGTATTTCTGTCGACTGAACCCATGCCGTTAATTATGAATGTATCAATAGTCTTTTGCATGCCAAAGTCAATTTCTGCATAGAAATATTACGCCAAATAGAAGCAGAAAATCGTGCTATACATGAGATCGGGTTCTACAACAATGAATTTGTTGGCTATTTTACAAATGGGAATACAACGAATTCATGACAATGTTTACATTCAAGCTACCCGTAAAATTTATAGTGAAAAGTACTTTAAAAGCGTCTGGAATGCAATAAAGTAATTTTAAAGCTGTTTTTTAAAGCATTTGCTGCATGGATAAAAAATATAAATAATTAACATGTCATACAAAATTGCATTGCAGCAAATCCTTTACATTTTAAGGTATTCAGAACAGAGCAACATAAAAATCAGAAAAAGCAGATATACAATTATAGGACAAAGTTTTACATATATGCCATTATAATTAGTGTTTTATTTTTTAACTGTACGGAATTATAAAATAAAACGCAAATTATATCATCATTATATTCCATCAATTATAGTGATGAAAAAATGACTTGCCATCTCCTAATTGGATGTGCCTTTAGAGAGAAATGCACGGATTACATAATGAAAGAGTTTATTTTATTAGGAGTCTATTTTAGATTTGAATTATTTCGTTTTAAAGTAGTAATTTAAGCTTTCTATATATTTTGATCATGGTTTAGGTTCATCATTGTGAAGCGCTCCTGTTCAAGCCCGAGAGGGCAGAAAGTGTTTGTTTTCTTTATTTAATAATGTTTTGTTGATATTGTGAGTGTACACAAATAAAACTAGACCCTTTACAGTTTAGAACGATGTATTACTCTTTACTCTTATGAGCAAAAATGACTGTGTATTTTAAGTTGTTTCCACTGTTAGAAAAAAATGCAAGTGATCGCGCTGGCGTGTCCTGCAGAGCGCTTCAGCTTCAACTCTCCGCAAACGATTAGATATGCACATTTATATAGGTTAAACATTTAAACTAACATTGTGATATACTTGAAGTCAAGTCCTGATGATTTGAGAAGGCTAAATTGATCAAACATAGGCTATAGGCTATGATCAATTCACTGTCTGCCACTGGCCTTTACTTAAAAAATAAATAAATAAAAAATTACATTTAATGAACAAAAAATACTCCAAATGTTTTTCTAAATTTACTTTATAAAAAAATGAAACAAAATATAATCACTTTTCCATTACATACAAAACTGAACTATTTTAATAGCTGAAACAGTAGTATAAGCTTTTTTGGGGAAAAGGGGAAAAAAGACGGGCTAGGGCCTATATTTGAAACCCGTGCAGGGCTCTAATCCACTTCATCCAATGCTGTTTTGTTCACATCTGTGAGCATGCTCTTGATATATGTATTTTAGGTGTGTAAATGTATAATTGCCTTTTCATTATTTTTTCAGTTTGATTTAAATTTGTAGTTAAAACAATTAAAAATAAATGTATTTTAACGTTTAGAATTAGACAGCCTTTGCTCACAGGCTTACGCTAAAAAACAACAAAAAGGAACCTCAAGGTTGATCTAGGAAAATGTGTGCAAATGTATAGGGCCCCATTCATATATTTTGCCTGGGGCCCCCAATTCACTAAATCCGCCCCTGATTGCCGTTATTATTTAATTTCATTAGTCCCAGTTTTGATTGATGCACGGCTGTTCACGGAAAAGTGAGCAAGACACCACAGTTACAATATCATTATTATGGTTAAATAAGAAAAGACATATAACCAAATCAGGCTACATTTATTTTCATACTAAATGTCTCAACACACATCATTGGATATGACATTAAGCACGATTTGTGTAGATTAATTTAGTAAAAAGGCTTGCCTGCTTTCTTTGGTGCATATTTGTATACTTTTACTATCTAATCAATCTCAGCATGCGTTAATTTTGTGTCGCTATATGTTTGCCTCACTAAGGTTAAATTATGCCTACGTCTTTCTTTGGCCTGCGCTCTGGAAGTGATCTGTTAATTCTCCTAAACTTTAATAAAACTGAAACTAAACTATATAAAAACTAAATAAAAATACGTTCAGAAAATAAAAACTAAACTAAAACTAACAAAAATATGAATGAAACTAATAAAAACTAAACTGAATTTTATAGCTAATTTGAAAACGATATTAAAATAAAACTAATTTAAAAATTCAAAACTATAATAACCTTGGGTATTACTAGTGGTAATTGTCACAATCACAGTCACCAGTCCATTCACTATCCTTAGTCACTAGCCCAGTCCACTTGGAGCTATATTTCCCAAGCATCCCTTCTGTTTAACACCTGCACACAGTCAGCCATCTCCACACCTTCCACAGATGATCATCAAGTCCTAATCAAGTCTTACATAGAAGCAGTGACTCTCCATTTCACCCTTGTCTGGTCTCATTGTTCATATCTAAGGACTTTGGCAAAATGGTTATCTCCTGGAGCAGTATGTGATGGAATTTTTAGAGTTTTCCCATCTGGTGAGTTGGAGCAACACTACTCTTAATGTCTGCCTTTAGATGGGACTTGATAATGAGGTAATTTATTTCATGTCTCCATGTCATTGTGATTCACCCTTAGTCGATTCCATTAATTTCATCCTCTGCCTAAATTATTATGATTGACATGGTGCAAGAAATTAAAGGCCACTCCAGTCACAGAATCCACTCTTGAGTGTCAGCCCAATCCACAGGTGTCATGATTTGCTGCTGGAAGGAACGATGGAGATGTGGATAACATAAACGGTATTTAATGAGACAATCACAGGGGTAAATCCACAACAGGAACAGGGGTAAACACACGTAATCCAACAACTAGACCCGACAAAGACAGAACGCAAAGGCTGGAACTTAAATACATGGGGTAATTAGAACTAAACAACAAGGCACACCTGAATCAAATGAACCATCAAGGAGAAGGAGAAACTGGGTCACGGAGCACATGTGGAGGGAAAACACACACAAAACAGTCCATGGGCGCGACATTACTCCCCCTCCCGGAAGGTGCGTCCTTTGCCATAACAATTCCACCGAGAAGGGGGGTGGGCGCCGTGGAAGCTGGTGCAGGACTGGGACAAGGAAGGCCTCCAGGGCAGATCAGGCAGTTCAGGAGACCATGGCGGATCAGGGAGCTCAGGAGGCCATGGCGGAGCAGGCAGTCCAGGGAGCCAGGGAGATGACAGGAGGGACTTGGAGCAGAAGGAGCCAGGCGGGACCCAGGCCACAGCCATGATAACGTCCCATGTTGGGGCAAATGGAGAGAGGAGCCATGGAGGAGGAAGGGCTGATTACTCCAGGGGGCCAAACGACTGCAGCGGAGCAGGTGGCGGAGGAGCCTGAGGCAGAGACTGAAAGCCGATGAGCCAGGGCGACACTGACTGGGATGGAGGAGCCTAACGGAGCCGGAGGGACGAGGCGCAGCCGGAGGAGTGGAGTCCCGAGGTGATGTATGGATTACGACATACCAGGGACGAGAGAGCCATGGCGGAGAGGAGGGAGCTATGAGCCATGGTGGAGCCGATGGGCCAAGTTGGAGTCCGGGGCTTAGAGGCTGAAGCCGAAGGCAAGGGATTCTCCAGCCACGGTGACAATGGAGGATGGCAGAACCGCGGGGCTCGCACTGTATAGATGGTGGGCTGAGGGCAAGCAGAGGGGGTGCCAGACGACAGCGGAGGGGCTGCCCTTGGGGACAGAAGCCCATTCCTGGCTAGGCTTGGGAACAGGAGCTCTCTCTGGGCTCGACGGGGAAACAGGAGCCCTCCCTGGGCAGGTGGTGGGAACCGCAGCCCTCTCTGGGCTGATTGTGGGAACAGGGGTGACAGACAGGGCTGCATTAAGACCGCACTGGGCCCCGGGGCTATGACTTACTGCAGGGCCCCCCATCACAATAATGATATACATTGTATATATATATATATATATATATATATATATATATATATATATATATATATATATATATATATAGAGTATAGAAAAATA
>NW_015505303.1:2330641-2362391 GCF_001515645.1 Sinocyclocheilus grahami
TATACATTATATATATATATATATATATATATATATATATATATGGTAAAACGGGGATAAAGGCCCACCTTAAGGAAAAATGTGCCATTCATGCGCCTAAAATGTATAATTGCAGAAAAAATATATACGTTGTATTGAACATTAATGGAACAACAGATTTTGTGTGAAAATAAATAATTCAAGTTGTTTATTTTGTTAAAAATCGTATAAATGTATGAGGTGGCAAGAGGGGCCTTTTACCCCACACACGGGGTAAATCAGGAGTAAATCCACAATAGGAACAGGGGTAAACACACGTAATCCAACAAGTAGACTCGACAAAGACAGAATGCAAAGGCTGGGACTTAAAGGGGTCATATGATGCAATTTCAAGTTTTCCTTTCTCTTTGGAGAGTTACAAACTGTTTGTGAATAGATAAAGTCCCTAAAATTGCAAAGACTAATATATTCTTACTAAAGAGTAAAGACTAAAGAGATATTCTTTATAAAAGTTAAGACTGGTCCATGCCCTCCTAAAATGCCTCATTTAAACACGCCCCCACATGACTATGTCACGATGTGGGAAGATTTGCATAACACCACCCAAATGTTCACGCAAAGAAAGAAGGCGTACCTTTATTGTCACTGCCATGTTGTGAAGATGCAGTGTGTTTCGTTTGTGAAAATACTTTGTTTGGCCTTCCAAAAGAGGACAGGACTAGAAATCAGTGGTTAAGTTGTATTTACAACACTGTTTCAGAACAGTTCAACTCAAATATTCAGATATGTGCAGCACATTTTATGAAGGACTATTTCCTGATCCTGGGATAGATTTATTTTTACTTTAAACGGCTTAAACACATTTCATTACACCAAATACACAAAATAATGTTATTTTTAGCAACATCATATGACCCCTTTAAATACATGGGGCAATTAGAACTAAACAACAATCAGAATCAGAATGAGCTTTATTGCCAGGAATGTTTTCACATACGAGGAATTTGTTTTCATGACAGAAGCTTCCGCAGTGCAACAGAATGACAGCGACAGAACAAAAACACAGATAATAAAAGAATTAAAAAAAATAGAACAAGTAAATAAGTAATAACAATATATAAATTGACAATTGTATGTGCAGGTATATTACAATAGACACTTTTGTATGTATAGGTATATTATGTGCAAATTTGAAGTGTAGACTAAGTATGTGTGTTAGATAAAATAAGTGTCTGGGTGTATAAATGGCAGGTCTTCCAGCCACTTCTATCAAACCTCTACAATTAATCCAAAATGCCGCTGCAAGATCAATCTTTAATGACCGAAAAGAACGCATGTCACACCTCTGTTCATCAATTTGCACTGGCTACCGGTAGCGGCTCGCATTAAATTCAAGGCATTAATGTTTGCCTACAAAACCACTACTGGCTCTGCACCCATTTACCTAAATTCATTACTTCTGAGTTGTGTGCCCTCTAGAAGCTTGCATTCTGCAAGTGAACTGAAAATAGTGTTGTGTGTTCCACAAGACTACAAGACACACCTGAATCAAATGAGCCATCAACGAGAGGGAGAAACTGGGTCACGGAGCACATGTGGAGGGAAAACACACACAATACAGTCCATGGGCATGACAACAGGCAGCAAAAGCCTCAATGCCCTATTTGGCCTCAGCCCAAAGGATGAAGCTGAAGAAAAAGAAACTGCTCCAGCCCTTCAACCCACTCCAGATTCCGCTCTATTGTCGGCTCCAGCCCCTGAGTCCGCTCCAGTGTCAGCTCCAGCCCCAGAGATCAGTAACAAGGCAATTACAATACCTAAATATACATGGGATCCCACTCTAACCCCTGAATTGGTATCAGAACCTGCTTGTGCCTTTGAAATATCTCTAAATTTAATTCCAGTCCTTGAGTCTAAACAAGAATTCCCCCCAGACCATATATTCAATTCAGAGCACGGGTCAGAGTTGGCTCCAGCCACTGACCAGAGTCCAGGGATGGCTCTAGCCCCTGACCTGAGTCCCTAACCTGAGAATAGTGATGGCTCTAGCCCTTAACTCTTGTTCTGTGCCTCATCTCTTCCCCAGAGCTTAGCCCAGTGTCCACTCTCACTTCAGAGCTCAGCACAGTACCTGTTCAACCGCCAGAATCCTCAGCCAACTGGGCCACCGATTCAGAGTTTCCTGCTAACTTAGAGGAAGTACCTGAGTCTTGTAGAAAACATCAGCAAGATGGCAACCCCCTTTCCACAAAACGTCTGGAAAGTTTAATTCTGATGAGATCAGGCTTTGTGGACAACAAAGGATGCTTGTGCCTTAAGATGAATAACACTACCTCTTGTGGAGAGGGGGGTAACTTTAACATACAGTAACCCCCATGCAGGAACTGCTTTGTTCTTCCTGAAGCTTATCACTTGTGGAAGGCAAGAATTAATTCTTCAGAATTCCATTGATCAAAGACTGATCCGATTACTATTTGCTGTTTTGCTGATCACAGTCCTTCATTTTGAGACCTAAGTGTGAATGACCACTGACTACCACAGACTGACCAAATGGTTTTTCCTTGTGGATGAAGCCACAAGGCAAGGACACACATTCACATTCGTTCACACAAAATGGACACAAAATTGATTAAACCTTTTTCATATAAATTTACAGAACTGTATATACTTAATTAGCAGTGTTGGGGAAAGTTACTTTTAAAAGTAATGCATTACAATGTTGTGTTACTCCCTAAAAAGTAACTAATTATGTTAGTAATTTATTATGGAAAGTAATGTGTTATGTTACTTTTGAGTTACTTTTTAAATCTGGGCAGAGCTTGCTTGTTTGTTTTTCATATAAAAAAAGTTATTTTACAAATGTAAAAGCCCTTTCACTCCAAAAGTGATATGAATATGCCTCAGGCTGCGAGAAATGTAAATTCATGTCTGTACAGTAGAGGGCGCAGCTCAAACAAATTGCATGAAGAATATGAGGCTGTCAGACTCTGTTCTGTGTCTGTGTGTGTTTCCTTCCCCCACGTGCTCCATGTTTTGTTTATTTCCTTATTTGGTCTTCCTGTCCTGATTGTGTTATCATTTGTTCCAGGTGTTCCCCGTTCTGTTCCATTGTTCCCAGGTGTGTCCCATTAGTTTCAGTGTATTTAAAGTGTTTTCTGCCCCTCGTTTCCCGTCCGGTATTTATCGTCAATCCCCGTGTCCTACGTGCGATTCCTGTCATGACAATGTCAATAAAGACTGTGTATCATGATTCTCCAGCATTCTCCTCGTTCCTTGTTCCTCGCTCCTTGTTGCTCGCTCCTCACCGTAGGCACACCGTGACAGAATACCGGACCCAAAAAAGTAAGTAGCGCTCCTTCTCCCAGTTTTGTTTTCATTTTAAAAGTCTTTTGTTTTCCCTTGTTTTCCCCCCACGATCATGGAAATTGCTGCTCGTGTCTCCGCCTTAGCCCGTAGAGATCTCCCCTTCTTCGAGTATGTCTGGGAATTCTGCGGGCTCGCCGCGGCGACGGCATTGAATGACGCCACCATCAATTCTCTGTTCTGGCTCAGGGCCAACTACCATCGCCCCATGGACCTCCCAGACACCAAGGGACTATGCTGGAGGGAAGGGATCTACCGGTGTCTGGGAAGTGTCCGGGCCCGAGCCAGAACCAGCCCGCCGTCAAGCCTGCCAGCCACATCTCACTCAAGCCCGCCGACCACGCCTTTCACCCCGAACCTAAAGGGGAATCGAAGGAGGAGAAGGCGGTCGGCTCCAGCCCCAGAGCTCGCTCCAGTGTTGGATCCAGCCCCTGAGTTCGCTCTAGTGCCAGCTCCTCGAAAGCGCCTTGCTGTGCCTGCTCCTCCAGAGCACCCTCCAGTGCCAGCTCCTCGTAAGCATTTCCCAGTCACCGAATCCAGCCCAGAGTGGGCTCCTCTTCCTGAGTTTAGCCCACGGAGGGCTCCTGTCCCCGAGTCTAGCCCAGTGAGGGCTCCTGTCCCCGAGTTTAGCCCAGAGAGGGTTCCAGTCCCCGAGTTTATCCCAGAAAAGGCTCCAGTCCCCGAGTTTAGCCCGAGTTAGGCCTACGGAGGACCTCTAAAGACGATATTCTCCCCAAGGATTTTTTTGAGGGGGTGGCAGCATGGGTCCGTCCGTAATCGCCGGGCTGAGTGACGAGGCCAAGGCCACGGAGGCCATCCAGCCATGGCCTCCTGAGTTCCCTACTCCACCATGGCCTTCTGAACTGTCTGCTCCACCATGGCCTCCTGACCTGTCTGCTCCGTCATGGCCTCCTAGTCTGCCTGCTCCGCCATGACTGCCCGGAATCCCTGTTTCGCCATGGCTTCCTAGTCTGCCTGCTCCACCATGGCTTCCTAGTCTGCCTGCTCTGCCATGGCACCCCAAACTGCCTGCTCCGCCATGGCTTCCTAGTCTGCCTGCTCTGCCATGGCGCCCTGAACTGTCTGCTCCGCCAGGGCCCCAGAGCTCCCTGTGCCGCCATGGCACCCTGGACTGCCTGATCCGGACTGGAGGTATTCCCTGTGTCCCAGTCCTGCAGCCCCCCTCCCTGGTGGAATCGTTATGGCGCGGGACGCACCTTCCGGGAGGTGGAGTAATGTCAGACTCTGTTCTGTGTCTGTTTCCTTCCCACACGTGCTCCATGTTATGTTTATTTCCTTAATTGGTCTTCCTGTTCCTGTCCTGATTGTGTTATCATTTGATCCAGGTATTCCCCGTTCTGTTCCATTGTTCCCAGGTGTGTCCCATTAGTTTCAGTGTATTTAAAGTGCTTTCTGCCCCTTGTTTCCCGTCCGGTATTGATCGTTAATCCCTGTGTCCTACATGTGATTCCTGTCGTGTCAATGTCAATAAAGACTGTGTATCCTGATTCTCCAGCATTCTCCTTGTTCCTTGTTTCCCGCTCCTCACTGTAGGCACAACGTGACAGACGCAGGAGAAGAAAGTTCAACACTATTCGGCAATAACAAAAATGAACCACAAATGTGTCATTTTTGCTTAGTATGGTTGAACTGGATTATTTTTCTTAGTATGGTTGAACTGGATTATTGGGATTAAATAGATAAATAATATTCATCTTGTTTAACAAATTTAGTTATTGCAGGTTTGTATAATATCCTAAGTTTCCATTTAAATGTTTGTATTCATTTTGAGGAATACTGCATCTGTTTCTGTGCAGGTCAGATGAATAAATACATGTTCATATTTAGTCTAGAACTACAGTATGTATCATGTTCACACAGTTCACACAACGCCTCTGCACTTACTCCCAATTTCTCTCAACATGGGGACAGGAGAGCTGTCAGTCAATATATGGGAAACATAGTAACTGCCTAATTCTTCTAAATTTAAAAAGTAATGTTACTTTACTAGTTACTTTAAAAAGTAATCTGATTATGTAATTCACATTACTTGTAAAGCGTTACCCCCAACACTGCTTAATTAATGCTGTGTGTGATACAATGTATGCAACCTTACCTATTAAGATCTCTTGTTGCGCAAAGCGCTAAATTACACTGTGCTAAGCTGTTGTTACAGTCTACTGTAAGTGCTAAACTGCTGTTTCTAAGCAGCTAAGCTAAGGCATTCCAAGGAGAAACAAAGTTCTGCAAGAAGTTAATTTGGGGAGTTTGGAAACAGCAACAGCAGCAACCACCACAAGCTTAGTGCCCCCATATTCTGCAAAAACTTCTGAATCGTCTTGTCAGTGATCCTTCTCCTGCACATTCCAGGTTGTTTGAATCTTCAATATAGATTTCAGAACCTTCATCTTCAAGGCTTGTTTGCGTGTTTCCAGACCAAGGACCTTCTTTGTGCTCAGGAGTTCATCTTTCACCGGTGCTTTGTGTTCAAGACGGATTCAACTTTCCAAAAACGTTTATGAAATTTCAAC
The DNA here is from genome assembly GCF_001515645.1 of Sinocyclocheilus grahami. NCBI lineage: Eukaryota > Metazoa > Chordata > Actinopteri > Cypriniformes > Cyprinidae > Sinocyclocheilus > Sinocyclocheilus grahami. Next base: position 2,336,515 of record NW_015505303.1, read on the forward strand.
TTTCTTCCCACTGCAATGTGGCCCAGATCAACAAGTCAAAGATGTCACCACTCAGACTCCGCACATGACCGGGTGGAACATAAATATTACCTCTTTCCAGAGACCATTGGCATTAGTGTGTATTGTCGGTTTACGATTATCTAATTTGCATTACATTTTATATGACTGATGTCAGTTAATAACAAATAATCTATTGATTTAATTGTTGAATCTAGAATAGAGTTTTCCTTATTGCTTAAAGAAAACTTCAGTTTATCTTTCAATAAGATAATGTCCATAGTAACTTCCAACTCAGTCCCTTGTATCATTCATTGTAGTAGCTGTTAGTTACTTGTTAATTAAACCCCTTTTATTACACCTTTGTCTTCCTTGTGTTGATAATACAGAGGCTCTAGTTCTAAGTTAAGAAGCTCTACACTGTAAAAAAAATTATTGTGATTTTAACAGTAAAAGACTGTAAAAATGCTACAATAAAAACCTGTTAATTGGTTATCAGTAAGCTTCCGTACTATATACGGCGAATAACTGTAATTACATTTAATGCAATTTTACAGTAAAATACAGTTAAAATTACGTTTTTTGGAAGTGAAAACGAAAAATTCATTGTATAATTTACAGTGAAAAATTGTAAATTGACACTCCCAGAATTCCCTGCATGACACTTCATATTTTATGTTTTTTCATTTAAATAACTATGTTTCTTCTCAGTTTTTCCTTCTCAGTTGTGTACATTAATGTTTTATCTTACATATAATGGTGTTAAATGAATGTTTATTGCATTATTTCAGTTTCATGTGTGTTACCATGATGGTGTTTAGTGTTTATGAATGACACTGTGCACCTTCTATGTATATATATTAGTATTTTCCTTCTCAGCTTTTGGAAGAGCTGATTGTGATGAGCTTTGATTCATCAAGTGACTTTCTCATCACCACCTGTTTTTGGTGGTTATCAGCATTTCAATAGTTTCAAACAGATATTAGTACTTCAATAAGCTGGTTTATTAACATTACATCAGTTAATGAAATATGTTTTTTTATTGTGAATTTAAGTTAAGTCTGTAAAACCTAAAATGTTTCTACCACATTTTTAACGGTGAAGTTCTGGCAACCACAGCTGCCAGTATTTTACCGTAATGTCACAGATTTTTTTTGCAGTGTAGTTCTATGTTCTTTACTGTCAAGGTGAAATTTCTGACTGGTGCCCTGTAAAATAGTATGACCAAAATGTTATATTAATATCTAAGCCATCGCACTGGTGGTGATACTTAGATCTGAAATCACTCCATTTAGTGGTGCCCCGTGTGAGGCTATCTAACAGTGGAATCACTACAGTCTCCTGATGTTATGGCCTTCATGCCTGAACATAGCCCTATAGCTCCATGTCTGGCAAATACAAAGACCCTGTTGCCATTGATTGCTCTCCCTGTTACAGCAATGACCATAATGTGTGTTTGTGCCACACGCTGCTCTCCAGTCCATAAGTCCACTCCAGAGTCCCCTCCAGAGTCGTCCAAAGCCCTATAGCTCAGTATTGTGTTGATGCCAAACTGTGAGTTCCCTGCCTGTCCTGTCTCAACCACAAAGTCATCCTTGAGCCTCCCACCTGTCCTATTTTGACTGTAGTGGTCAGTGAACTGTCTGCTTGCCCTGTCTTGGACAAGGAGATGGTCTCTGAGCTATTTTCTATCCTGTCACAACCAAGGAAGTGATCTCTGAGCTCTCAGCTTGTCCTGTTTCAGCCAAGGAGGCCATCCCTTACCTTCCTGTTGGCCCGTCTGTGACCAAGGAGGTAATTCCTGAGTTCCCTGTCTGTCCTGATATGACTACAGATGTCATTTCTGAATTTCATGTCTGTCTGTGACCGAGCAGGTTGTTCCTGAGTTACCTTTCTGTCTGAATGCAATCACTGGGGTCATCACTAAGATTCCTGTCCATCTGAATACAACCACAGCGGTCATTCCTGAGTTCCCGGTTAGTTGGGATGCGACTATAGAAGTCATTCACAAAGTTCTTGTTTGTCTGTCTGTCTGCGACCAAAGAAGTCCACCCCCGAGTAACTTGGTTGCCCTGAAGTGGCCACGGTGGCCCGCATCCCGGCCATGGCAGCCTGTTCCCTTATCTCCTGTGCACCAAGTTCCCTCAACACAACCACAAACATTATCCTCAAGGTTCTAGTTTGCCCTGATGTAGCCATGGAGGCCAACCCATATGCCCTAGTCACTGCCACAGAGGCCGAACAAAATCCCTTCATAACGGCTACTGAGGTCGATCAAGCTACCCTCGCCCTTGAATTATCTGCTTATTTTTGTGTTGCCTTAGGTCTGTCGAAATCAGCCTTCCAGACTTCATTAAGTTATCTGGCCCTCAAGATGCCCGTCTCTCAGCCGGCCCTCCAGATGCCCGCCCCAAGCCTCCTGGCACTTCAGACAAGCCAGCCCTCCAGTCTGTTCAAAGGATAATGGACAGAACAGTGTAGAGTAAAGGTAAATAACATTTAAAAAATAATGCATTTTTTTAAACGAAGCATTAACACCCCATAAACACAACCAAGCCTAGAAAAAAAGTGGTCATCCACCCCTTTAATATATACATTACTAGGCTTTGACTTGGTTCTGGTCACCAGTGCACATGGCAATAGTGCAGAAATAATAACAACTATAAATATAATAAGAATAAGTTTATAATAAGAATTTATTATTAAGAATAAGCTTATGAAGTTTATCTGAAAGCATAGAAGTATGTTACACAAATATGCTCTATGCTCTGTATGGCACTATGTTAATTTACTGGTAAAATTACACATTATTAGTAGGACCAACAACTTTCAATTCCCACATTGCTTTACCATAAATTGCATTCAGCATTATATACATAGCTTATAGAGATGGGCAGTAATTTAATTAAATGTATTTAAAATACGTAATTAACAACTTTTGAGTATTTTGTAATCAAATGTAATTTGTAAACATAGCAGCAAGCAGCGATCACGGGCCCAAGCCATCAGTGCAACCGCCACCCCGGTGGAATCAGGAAAATGGTGCACAGCGGGTACAGCGGGTTCACCAAGGTTTAATTGGTGGCTCGCATGTCAGTTAATAATACGAAGATATGATCATGCAGTCAATACAGATATTTCATAAAAACATTTAAAACAAGCAGGGCTATAACATAACCCATGTTAAATGTAAAGCAGTGAGCTCGTTGGCTGCATATGCAACGTGAACCAATCAGCTTGTGCCAAGTCATTTATCGCTGAGAATATCACCAGTTACGTTAAGAACCCATCAACCTGCGCCATCTAGATTTTCATGAAAGAACTTGGCATTTCTATCATGACAAATCTCTGAAGATTTTAGCATGGTAATGGATATGACAATGTTAATATATTTGGTCTTGGCGGAATAGATCTGCAACGCTGCTCCTGCTGCTGGTTATTGCTGTAGTTGTAGATTATTGCTGCTGCAAGCAAGTACAGAAACTTCCTACTGCCAGTGCATACAGTGACATGGAGTATTTAAGACATACTGCTGCTGCACAAATAGCATATTAAATAACCCCCCAACAAATCTGGCACAAGAAGATAAACAAAACAGCCAATACATATTTACTACTGCTGCTCCGGAGAGCAATGAGACCAGGTGTTTGCTATCTATGTGAGCCTGGGTGGCTTTTCCGAATGGCTTAACGCTAGTGGACTACTGCTGTGTGTGCCTGATTAGTTGACCAGATAACTTAACTAGTGACTTGAGTTAAATGTGTATCTGGGCTAATGAAATGCAGATAAATTAACTAGTGGCTTAGCAATGTTAACCTGGGTGCTATACCCTTATGTTTATTTGACTAATCTCAATAAATTAGAATGTCGTGGAAAAGTTAATTTATTTCAGTAATTGAACTCAAATTGTGAAACTCGTGTATTAAATAAATTCAGTGCACACAGACTGAAGTAGTTTAAGTCTTTGGTTCTTTTAATTGTGATGATTTTGGCTCACATTTAACAAAAACCCACCAATTCACTATCTCAACAAATTAGAATACTTCATAAGACCAATAAAAAAAACATTTTTAGTGAATTGTTGGCCTTCTGGAAAGTATGTTCATTTACTGTACATGTACTCAATACTGGGTAGGGGCTCCTTTTGCTTTAATTACTGCCTCAATTCGGCGTGGCATGGAGGAGATCAGTTTGTGGCACTGCTGAGGTGGTATGGAAGCCCAGGTTTCTTTGACAGTGGCCTTCAGCTCATCTGCATTTTTTGGTCTCTTGTTTCTCATTTTCCTCTTGACAATACCCCATAGATTCTCTATGGGGTTCAGGTCTGGTGAGTTTGCTGGCCAGTCAAGCACACCAACACCATGGTCATTTAACCAACTTTTGGTGCTTTTGGCAGTGTGGGCAGGTGCCAAATCCTGCTGGAAAATGAAATCAGCATCTTCAAAAAGCTGCTCAGCAGAAGGAAGCATGAAGTGCTCCAAAATTTCTTGGTAAATGGATGCAGTGACGTCGGTTTTCAAAAAACACAATTCTAAAATTGCAGATGACATTGCACCCCAAATCATCACAGACTGTGGAAACTTAACACTGGACTTCAAGCAACTTGGGCTATGAGCTTCTCCACCCTTCCTCCAGACTCTAGGACCTTGGTTTCCAAATGAAAAACAAAACTTGCTCTCATCTGAAAAGAGGACTTGGGACCACTGGGCAACAGTCCAATTTGAGTTGAATTACTGAAATAAATGAACTTTTCCACGACATTCTAATTTATTGAGATGCACCTGTATGCGTTTCTGAGCCAATGTAGCTCAAACATTCCTACACTGTAAAAAAAATAAAAATAAATACAATAATAATAATAATAATTTTACAGAAAATAACTCTGAATGTTTTACAGAGGTATTCTGTTATTTTAAATTATATTCAAAACTCTGTAAAATTACAAACAATATCTGGAAAATTAACAACTTGACTGTTATTTTAAGTATTATTCCATTAATGACTAATTAAAGTCATTCTCATTTTTATATAAAAATACAGATTTTTTTATGTTTTCTTAAATTGCATACACATTTATGTTAAATTACAAAACTAATCTATAATTAAATAATTTAGCTCATTATATTAAAGGTTTGTGTTCACACTAACAATTTAATGCTCTTCTTTGTAATTTTAAAGTAAATCTTATTAGTTTTATATGTAGGTGTATTTTTTACATTCAAACTCTGTAATCTGAACACAAATATTACAAACTCTTTCATTACATCAAACAATGCTTATCTGCTTTTGAAGAGTAAAGCTCTGTAGAGTACACTGCTCTCCAGGTTGAAACTTTCAGGCTTCTGCTCACACACCAGTTGATCCAAATTGCCAGGAAATTGTGAATAGAGATGAGAAAAGCTCACATATTTTTACAAGCTCAAATTCCCCAGAAAACTTTTACAAACTCACTGATCAGAATGTGCATTTGCTTGGAGTGTGTGAAAGAAACCTTGCTAGATATTTGAATACTAGAAAAAGCAGACCATGTAGAAAAGTGTCTGAATGTATCCCAGCAAGCAACGTGTGTGAAACACATTCAAAAATGTCCAATTCAGAATCCTCAATTTGTCAAATGTGCATGTCTTTGTACTATGGAAACACTTGTTATGAGGTGACAGGACTAACAATTCTGCTTCAAGCACATTATTGAAATGAACAGCTGTACATGCATTATCAAAGTGTTAAATTATTGTTGAATTAGTCAGACAGCAAGAACAACAATATTCATGATGGAACACTCTCAGGGCCAACCTATACATTGTCTTCACTTATGAATAACTAAAATATAAACTGCCAATTTTTATGGTGAGAGGTTCATTTTATTTTCAGCTTACATTGTCTCATATCACAAATGCTATAATGCCTTACTGCAGTCAATATCTTGCAATATCTATTATGTTAAATAAAAGTCTGTAGACAAATTTAGTAACTTAAATGCAATTATGGCAGTATTTTTAAATAAATTGTATGGTGGACAGAGGATTAACCAACAGGCTGTGTAAAACTGAATATGAATATACACTGTTGCAGTGTGTGTGCTGCTGATTGGCTTCTGCAGTTCTGCTTCGATCGGTCTACCAGTAAGGGCTTTTACAAAGATTGTTTTATTTAACTGCTTACACACAAAATCTTTACTTGTCACACAGTTTCTGAAACCTGACACTCAAACACCAGAACCACACACCAAATCTGCAGAACCATTCACTAATTATCGGACTTTGACTTAGTTCTCAATTTCATAAAACACTTTTTGCAAAACACAACACACAATTCTCTGTGTAACACACAAAAATTGAACTTCTTTCAAGGACCACTATCGTCAAAGATGATTGACAATTAGCATACAGTTTGGATTGGCGGTATGGTTCTGTTCTGGGCAAGAACTCCCTGTGATGCCATGCAGCCTAGCATGGATGAGAGCAGGGAGAGCACAGATAACCCCCCCAGGGTAAACAGAACAGAATCAACATCAATGTATTGCAGATATCGTTAAAGTTCAATAAAGTTATGTACACATTTTAGAATTAGTCTGATTCAAAGGAGAATCAGAAGGCTGAATCCTGACTGACAGAGGAGTCGCCGGGGGATGGGGGCGGGTAATTAGCTATTGAGCAATGCGAAAACTGCTGATAATACTGAGGGACCTTATATATGAATGCTGAGATAGGTGTCGTATTCCCATAGGTTGATGGGGATCAGCTGAGAGTCAGCTGATGTGAGCTTGACTAACGTGACCTGCCAGAACTAACGCTACGCTAGATTTCTGTCAGGACCATCAAAGATGTTTGACAATTAGCATACAGTTTGGATTGGCGGTATGGTTCTGTTCTGGGCAAGAACTCCCTGCGCATTCATGCAACAAATCCCCAACAGAAAACTGCTGCCGGGTTCTATTTATGACGTGCTGACACAAATTTCAAATGGTTTTCAACAGTCGTTTGATCGCGTCCAGTGTAGGCAGACTTTAGCTGTTGTAGACACGGTGTTACTCACCTATTGAGAAGAAACAAAGTAACCTCGGCATCCGATCGCAGGCCTCCGCTCCTTGAGTTCTCTCCAGCGCTGGAAAGCTGATCCGATATTTACACGGGTCCTACTTCTTGCCTTATCGTTCCGCAGACGTTTTCCTCTTTTGTTTTTTTATCCGCCATCTCTACCTTTCTGTTGCTCGGCTCGGCTAATGTCCGTCCCATGCACTGAAAGCTCTCTCCTCCACATCACGAGTAGACACGCCCCTTATTGCTGATTGGCTACAAGTTTGTTTTGCTATTCGGCCCGAATCAGTTTTCTAAAGTGTTTTTGAAAAATCACATACCCTGCCTTTAAGCAACAAGCGTGTTGCCCTTAACCAATGTCAAATCAAATATGTTGCCAAAACCTGCATAACCTGTAGCAACAATTCTGTTGCCTTTAACAGTTGGCCAACAACCATGTTCATACTTCCTGGTTCTAGTAAGAACTGTAGCTGCTGCATTTTGGACTAGCTGGAGTTTGTTTATTAAGCGTGCAGAACAACCACCCAATAAAGCATTACAATAATCTAACCTTGAGGTCATAAACGCATAGATTAACATTTCTGCATTTGACATTGAGAGAATAGGTCGTAATTTAGATATATATTTGAGATGGAAAAATGCAGTTTTACAAATGCTAGAAACATGGCTTTCTAACAAAAGATTGCTATCAAATAGCACACCTAGGTTCCTAACTGATGAAGAAGAACTGATGTGGGTAAGGGTCTTGAGGTCAAGCAGCTGAAGGGCTTCCTGATCCTGCTTGGAACAAGTAACTTCTTTACACTCACGGTAAGGAACTGTATCCAACTGCCACAATTTTTGAACGTGATGAAGGAGCTCATCTTAGACAGGAACCAAAGAGGTAAGCAAGCACTGGCGAGGAGTCGAAGGACAACCCATAGAAGGAACAGGGCCCTGAAGTGTCCATCCCAGGCGGGCACGAACAGTAACTGGCGCACCTGGGCTGCCACATTGAACAGGTTCAGTGGGGATGATAAGGTGCGGTTGGTCAGAACCTATAAGGAGCAAGGGCTGGACATCAGTAATGGTACGAATAGGAAGGCCCCTCAAGTGTCTGTACTTCCGCCGTAACTGCTCAACTGGATAGGACTGGCGCGACAGGTTAAGGCAATCAGCAGTAAAGGCGTGACTGATCTGATAACCGATCTGCGGTCAGTAGATGGGAGAAATCTGGAAGGATATGGAACGACCACGAATGACCTGAACATCGTCTCTGACTGACTGTAATGGAAGGTCTTCTGGAGTACCCTGAATGCCCGGGGCTTCAACGGCAGTGGACAGCAGGATTGTTCACTCTGACCCGTCATCCAGGAGGGCAAAGGTATCCAGGGTGTGATCCTTATAGCGCAGGTGCACTGGAACCACTTTGAGCATCACACGGCCGCTAACAGAAGGCTTATCCAAGAAGAACCTGTCTGAGGAGAAACTCGTGAATAAACTCTTCTCCACAGTAGCAGAATCCTCAATAGAGGAAGGACTGACGTTCGCGTCTTGAAGGGAACGAAGATGTAGGCCACGGCAAAGACTGCCGGGCTTCTTCAGATCACATCGGGCAGCATGGTGGGATCTGGCACAGCGCCAACGGCGATTGTGGCTACAGATCAAGGTCTTAACTTGATCAGGGGTAAGCTGGGCGAAGGATGCACACTGACCCAGGTAATGCTCAGATGCATCGCAGAAAGGACAATAACGCTTCATTCTAGCAGGCTTCGTTGGCTGCATGGAACCTCTACGAGGTATGGAAGACTCAACTGGGGAAGGGGACAAGGATGAGGATGGGGCTGAGGATGCTCCAACTCCATGCAGTATAGCAACAGATCTTTTGCCAGCATGTGAGCTCTTAGACATCAACTCTGCATTGTAACTCTGACACCAGGTCTCGTATCGAAGCCAATTCGAAAGGTCCACAAAGTTAGGGGTAGAACCAGGCTGACGAAACATATGGCGCCGAAACGCCGCTCTCTGCTCTGGGAGAAGCTTACTTAGAAGGCGTGCGACGTGGGAACCACAACTCAACTCCAACTCCCCATCACGTCCTAAGGTTCTCAACAGGCCACCCAGGGCTGGACTTGGAGAGCAAATCTCTGGAAGGCTGGGATGTCACCTCATCTAACGTCAGGACTGTCAAGCTGTCCTCCTCAAGGCCAACTGATGTGGCTGGCCGTACTTGTCACAAAGTGCTGACATAGTGTCCGTGAAGGGGTTAGGGGAATTCAAATTAGCATCAGCTATCATCTTAGCTTCCTCGAACTTAAGGTGGTCTACCAGGATCTGGTACTTATACAGCTCCGTGCCATCTGGTGGGAGCAGGTTCTCCAGGGCGATGCGAAGGCGAGCGAATTCACTAGGATCTGGATGAGTAAACTTGGGGATTGTAGGAGGGGGGCCACGATACACCTACTCAGAGGAAGGGATTACAGGCTGCACCTTAGGCTGTGACTGAGGAAGAAAGGCTGGGACACGAACATTGGCAGGCACTAACTGGCCGTGGGCAGGCAATGGCATGGCACTCGGTGTGAGCAACTCTCTGAGGTCCTCAGGAGTAGGAGGCGGAAGGAATTCACCAACATCAGGAACACTAGGTCGAGGAGGGCGCGGATGAGTGGTAGGGAGCACCAAGGGAAACTGTTGAGACCCTGAGACCACAGGCTGATATGAAGTAGCTGCATAACTCAAGGTCACCTACTTGTCTAGCTAAGGCTGTATCCGGCTCAGGCCAAGGCGGCGGAGGAAGATCAGGGAAAGGTTCATAATCGACTACAGGAGTGGATACACGGAGCTTCACTGGAGGACTGGACAACCGCAAAGTCAAGGGCTGCATGGGCAAAAGAGATTGGCCTCTGGCTTGGCTAAGGTCTGCTCGAAGGGACTGCGCTGCATGAACCAACTCTCGAACTTCTGCACGCACTGCTCTTAACTCTCTCAGGTCAGCTTTGAAGGTGGCACGCTCGTGGCGCAGGTGCTGTAGCTCACTGAGATGGGCAGAAGCACTGGAATCCGCTGCTGAAGGTGAGGAAGGGACTAGCTGAGGGCCCACCGCAGGCTGAGTATGCTGATAGCTGGATGTCAGAATCTGTGAGCCATCAGGACGGACACGGTCACCACCAGGAAGGGTAACACATGGCTGAAAGGACATGGACCAGGCTGGAACAGGTGTCTCCACAGTGCGGAAAACATCAGGCTCGGAGATAGGTCTGCGTCGAGGAAACTGCACCTCATACTGCTCTAGGTAGGTTGGAGGACGAGTAAGACGCTTAGGGCGAGCTCCGCCAACAATCTCCTCATCAGAGTCCATCATATCAGAAAGGAACACTCATCCGGCTCGAAGGACCACAATGTTGGAGAGACTTTTGCCTTTCAGGATCTGATTCAGACTGGGATGAGTGAACCCCCTGGGTGCCGGTTAGAGCACAATAATTATATAAGGATGAGGACACCGGTGATCAGGTTTATGGAATGTATTGATAGGAGATTATCAATGACAGGCAGTAGAGGCATTAGTCTGGAACACAAGAAATACAATAAAGGATAATGAATAACTAACAATAACTAGGCATATACAATTATAACATCCATTGGTAAATAAAGACAGCCAAAGCATACTAAATCCTCATCATTAACATGGTTTTGTGAAATATACAATCCAAGAAGGGAAAAAAGGTATCACATTGTACATTATAAGCCATAAGCAATCATCTGACATGATAAACATCAACCCATTTATGGATATAATCGTGGCACATCACAGTGATCGCTCGTTTGGCATCATGAACAGCTCGAAATGTCAAATCACATCATAAAGGTATCATTGAAAACCAAAACAGTGATATACATCTCAATAAAGAAGAAATAATCACATTTATAACAGCATCATTAAGCTAAACTAACAGAAACAACAGCTGTGGGCATGTCTGGATGTGTGTGTGTGTGTGACGCAGCTATAAATAACTCACTACCGATCTCCATAGACACAAAAATAAAACAAGGCTTACTTGTAGGTCAATGACTAACAGCTCAAAGTAACTTCGGCAGGAAATATCATAAATAAACAGGAATTAACGTCCATTCAGCATTCAACAACAGCAGCGGCTCAACTCACGAGACTACTCAGCCGGATGATGACATACAATATCAGAATAAAAGCTCTCTCTTAAAGGAGCCTTTACAACAAAAGTAGTTCATAAAGTCATTACTGCTGTGCTGTTGGGAAATGTCACCACCTGTTGATGCTTTATTTTTCGTTAGTTTAGCCACTGTATTGAATAAATAATTGGGCTTATGTTTGTTTTCTTCTAAAAGAGAAGAAAAGTAATCAGATCTAGCAATTTTAATGCTTTTCTGTAGGATAGGTTACTTTCCGCCAAGCAATATGAAATACCTCTAGTTTTGTTTTCCTCCAGCTGCACTCCATTTTCCGGGCTGCTCTCTTTAGGGTGCGAGTGTGCTCATTATACCACGGTGTCAGACTGTTTTCCTTAATCTTCCTTAAGCGTAAAGGAGCAACTGTATTTAAAATGCTAGAAAAGAGAGAGCTTGGACCCAAAACCCTTGCTCACACGGTGTGTCTTTCCTGACCGCGCCGTGACACATTGTTATAAATTGAAGAAACAACCCCCCCCCCAGCCCCAGCAGACGGTTGGTTTAGCCAGTCTGTCTGCTTCCTGACCTGGGCCCCAGTTAGTCAAGTACAAACTCTAAGACTATGTGCCATATTTCTAGAGAGAAGAATAGCACCACCCCAGGAGGGATGACCTCTCTTTTCAACAGGTCAGGTCTGCCCCAAAAACTCATCCAATTATCTATGAAACCTATGTTGTTCTGTGGGCACCACTTAGACATCCAGCCATTGAGTGACGACATTCTGCTATGTATCTCATCACCACGGTAATCAGGGAGGGGACCAGAGCATATTACAGTGTCTGACATCGTACTTGCAGGTTCACACACCTCTTTAATGTTATTTTTAGTGATCTCCGACTGGCGAAGTCGAACATCATTAGCGCTGGCGTGAATAACAATCTTACTGTATTTACGTTTAGCATTAGCCAGCACTTTTAAATTTGCCAAGATGTCAGGCGCTCTGGCTCCAGGTAAACATTGGACTATGGTTGCTGGTGTCTCTATTTTCATGTTCCATACAATAGAATCGCCAATAACTAGAGCACTTTGATCAGGTTTCTCAGCGGGTGCATCACTGAGTGGGGAGAACCTGTTTGATGTTTTGATCGGAACGGAAGAGCGGTGTTTTGACCCGTGACTATGCCGCCTCACAGTCACCCAGTTGCCCTGCTGTCGAGGCTCTGTTACCGGAACCGAACAATGTACAGGACTCCCTGAGCTAGTCGCATCCAAAGCCGTATCTAGAGCCCTCACATTCTTACTGTCCTCAATTAAAGTTTGGATGCGTGTCTCTAATTCTGAAATCTTCTCTGTCAGCCTAACTATTTCCCTGCATTTATTACATATGAATCCCTCATCGCCGAAAGAGAGAGATAAACTATACATGTGGCAAGCGATGCAAACAACAATAGCAGGAGAAAAAGCCATTACTCACCGTGATTGATGAATGATTCTTACTTACCACAGTTGTTTGATGAACTTGTGATATCTCCTTTTATAGGGTCAAATAAATATATTGCAACTTGTTTTGGAGCGGTGTGACCTTCCTTTGGAAAGCTATTGAACTGGATGGTGTGCCATTGAAGAACCCCATAGAATACAGAGATGGTAGAAATTCAACATCTGGAGTAAATAATTCTACATTAAAGATTTGTAGTATGTTCTTTAGGGTCAACTAAATATTTTGGAGCGGTGTGACCATCTTTTCAAAAGCTATTGAACTGGATGGTGTGCTGTTGAAGAACCCCATAGAATACAGAGACGGTAGAAATTCAACATCTAGAGTAAATAATTCTACATTAAAGACTTGTTTTATGTTCTTTAGGGTCAAATAAATATTTAGCAACTTGTTTTGGAGCGGTGTGACCTTCCTTTGGAAAGCTATTGAACTGGATGGTGTGCCATTGAAGAACTCCATATAATACAGAGATGATACAAATTCAACATCTGGAGTAAATAATACTGTGACGAGTGGGGGCAGGGCCGAGAGCCATGGGAACAGAGCGAGGCCAATGGAGTAAATGATAATGAGCGACACCTGCACCGCTCACCGATCTCGAGTCTCACGGAGGAGCTCCGGAAGGATAAAAGGAGGAGTGACGACAGTAAAAGACGAGAGAGGACCAGGCCTGGAGTTTATTTTGTGTACGGCAGTCATCCGCGAGGGGCTGCCGCTTTACGATGAATGATTCTTACTTACCACAGTTGTTTGATGAACTTGTGATATCTCCTTTTATAGGGTCAAATAAATATATTGCAACTTGTTTTGGAGCGGTGTGACCTTCCTTTGGAAAGCTATTGAACTGGATGGTGTGCCATTGAAGAACCCCATAGAATACAGAGATGGTAGAAATTCAACATCTGGAGTAAATAATTCTACATTAAAGATTTGTAGTATGTTCTTTAGGGTCAACTAAATATTTTGGAGCGGTGTGACCATCTTTTCAAAAGCTATTGAACTGGATGGTGTGCTGTTGAAGAACCCCATAGAATACAGAGACGGTAGAAATTCAACATCTAGAGTAAATAATTCTACATTAAAGACTTGTTTTATGTTCTTTAGGGTCAAATAAATATTTAGCAACTTGTTTTGGAGCGGTGTGACCTTCCTTTGGAAAGCTATTGAACTGGATGGTGTGCCATTGAAGAACTCCATATAATACAGAGATGATACAAATTCAACATCTGGAGTAAATAATACTGTGACGAGTGGGGGCAGGGCCGAGAGCCATGGGAACAGAGCGAGGCCAATGGAGTAAATGATAATGAGCGACACCTGCACCGCTCACCGATCTCGAGTCTCACGGAGGAGCTCCGGAAGGATAAAAGGAGGAGTGACGACAGTAAAAGACGAGAGAGGACCAGGCCTGGAGTTTATTTTGTGTACGGCAGTCATCCGCGAGGGGCTGCCGCTTTACTTTCGTTTTGTGTTTGTTTATTTTATTAAATTGTTCAAATGTTCGCCGGTTCCCGCCTCCTCCTTTGTTACAGTGGAGCCGAAATCCGGGAGGAAGGAGGGACACGCTGTCAGAGAGCCCTCGCTGCTGAGGGGGATCGCAGTGCTGAGGAGATCGGGCAGCAGGAACAAGCGGAGAGACCGCCGGTGGCTGTCCGAGGCGGTGGTGCTGGAACTATGGAAGACAAAGTGGGACGGAGAGCTCGCTGCCGCACTCCTGGGTCGAGGAGGGGTTGCTACCGTCCGAGAGGGAGCGGAGGAGTCAGCTCCGTTCACCAGGAGGCCGGAGCCTGCTGCCATCCGCCATGATTGGGGAGGAGCAGGGAATGGGGGACTCGCTGCCGGCTGCCCTCATTAGGAGGAGCCGTCGCCGTCTGCCAGGAGGCGGAGGAGCGGTGGGCCATCCACCAACGATGTCCAGTACCATCGCATGGCACCGCGAGTGAGAGCCTCTCAGCCGGTTGAGGACCAAGCGGCAGTGTGTCCGGGAACCGGACCGATAATTTTTTTTTTCTTTTCCTCTCTCCCCTCTCTCGTATTTGTCTCTCCTCATCCTTCCATCTCCTTTTCTCTCGCCTCGTCTGTCTGTCCTTACCCCCAGGTACGCCACGGCCGCCGCGATCGGCTCCCCCGGAGGGGGGAGGGGGGAGTAGAACACAGTCTCGGGAGTACCCCCGGCCTGCGAGGGACGATGGGGGTATGTGACGAGTGGGGGCGGGGCCGAGAGCCGTGGGAACAGAGCGAGGCCAGTGGAGTAATTGATAATGAGCAACACCTACACCACTCACCGGTCTCGAGTCTCACGGAGGAGCTCGGGAAGGATAAAAGGAGGAGTGACGACAGTGAAAGACGAGAGAGGACCAGGCCTGGAGTTTATTTTGTGTTTTGTGTGCAGCAGTTGTCCGCAAGGGGCTGCCGCTCTACTTTCGTTTTGTATTAAATTGTTTAAATGTCCGCCGGTTCCCGTCTCCTTCTTCCCGAACTACGTACGTTGTTACAAATACTACATTAAAGACTTGTAGTATGTTATTTAGGGTCAAATAAATATTGTGCAACTTGTTTTGGAGCGGTGTGACCCTCTTTTAAAAAGCTATTGAACTGGCTGGTGTGCCATTGAAGAACCCCATAGAATACACATATGGTAGAAATTCAACATCTAGAGTAAATAATTCTCCATTAAAGACTTGCATTATCTTCTTTAGGGTCAAATAAATATATTGCAACTTGTTTTGGAGCGGTGTGACCTTCCTTTGGAAAGCTATTGAACTGGATGGTGTGCCATTGAAGAACCCCATAGAATACAGAGATGGTAGAAATTCAACATCTGGAGTAAATAATTCTACATTAAAGATTTGTAGTATGTTCTTCAGGGTCAACTAAATATTTTGCAGCATGTTTTGGAGCAGTGTGACCCTCTTTTCAAAAGCTATTGAACTGGATGTTGTGGCATTGAAGAACCCCATAGAATACAGAGATGGTAGAAATTCAACATCTAGAGTAAATAATTCTATATTAAAGACTTGTTTTATGTTCTTTAGGGTCAAATACATATATTGCAACTTGTTTTGGAAAGGTGTGACCTTCCTTTGGAAAGCTATTGAACTGGATGCTGTGCCATTGAATAACCCCATACAGAGATGGTAGAAATTCAACATCTGGAGTAAATTATTCTACATTAAAGGCTTATAGTTTATTCTTTATGGTCAAATAAATATTTTGCAACTTGTTTTGGAGCGGTGTGACCCCCTTTTCAAAAGCTATTGAACTGGCTGGTGTGTCATTGAAGAACCCCATAAAATACAGTGATGGTACTAATTAATCATCTAGAGCAAATACTTGTAGACTACATAGTTGTAGTATGTTCTATAGGGTCAAATAAAGATTTTACAACTTGCATTGAAGCATTGGATCCCTCCTGTCAAAAGCTATTAAACTGGATGATGTGTCATTGAAGAAACCCATAAAACACAGTGATGGTACAATTTAAATATATATGAGGCACAAACTATTTATAAACCATCTTGAAGAAAGTTTTGCCACTAATTTTTGAAGTGTTCACCCAAAATAAACATCCTGTTTGCTGTCAAGCTTTCTGAGTACTTGTCAAGTAATCTGATTGATTCAGTACCATGGTGTAATGTCAGATTACTTTTCTTAGGGAATTAATCATTATTATTCTAGCTCAGGTTTTGAACGGAATCGAATCTGAAAATTCGAAGTCAACCTGATTAGAACTGATTTCCAATTTGATAGTTTACACTTTGTCAACGGTCGTCCAGTAAGACTTTAACCTCAATATATTTTAACAATTTGAATATTTGTATTTTCCCTGGCCACGGGTTAATACGTGCTTTGATAAGTTATTAGCTACGAGCTAGGTAACAAGATCTTTGGCAAGGTTCAACTTTAAAATTACAACACAAGGCAATGATTCTTTATAAATGAAACAATAATGTATTGGCTATTCTAGATTACATTAAACTAAGCTAAAAAAAACACACACAAACAAAGGTTCAGGGAAATTATGTTAACGGAGTTCTGATGAAAGCCCAAAGTTTTAGCAAGATATTCGCTACAGTTCTTTTACTTGCAACCTGAGAAAATTCATAAAGCAGAGACTTGGCTTATGTTTACTGCTTAAAATTATCTCGGCACCAGTTCAGCAGATAGAAGATTTGTTTGTTTACTTGCGTTTGGGTGAGTTTCCTTGTGTGGTTGCTTGAGGGAATTCCGTTGCTGGTTGGTTGCTGAAATAATTTCAAGTTGTCCTCAAGGTAATATATATGCAATTACTGGTGGTGGTGTAATAGCTATTCATATTATTTCCTAACAACCTCTATGGATTACTATCTGTGGCTTAACTTAGCCTTTCTTTCTGTGGCCTTTCTCTTTGTGGCATTTCTTTCTGCGGCCTGTCTTTCTCAGGTTTCCCCTCTATAGCCTTCTGAGGTATTTCTTTATGTGGCCTATAATGGCCTTTCTCACTATGGCCTATCGAGGCCTCTCTTTTAGTGGCCTATTGGGGCCTTTCCTCCTGTGGCCTATCGTGGCCTCTCTCTCTGTGCAGCCTATCGTGTCCTCTATCACTATCCGGCCTATCGTGGCCTCTATCACTATTCGGCCTATCGTGGCCTCTATCACTATGGCCTATCGAGGCCTCTCTTTTAGTGGCCTATTGGGGCCTTTCCTCCTGTGGCCTATCGTGGCCTCTCTCTCTGTGCAGCCTATCGTGTCCTCTATCACTATCCGGCCTATCGTGGCCTCTATCACTATTCGGCCTATCGTGGCCTCTATCACTATCTGGCCTATCGTGGCCCCTCTCTCTCCCCTTGAGACCTTTGTTGTCCATCTCCTCTACTCTATAAGCACCAATACTTTAGCTATAATCTGATTGGTCACTGCCTCAATACACCGACAACTACTGCTGCTGAACATGGAGTTCCAACATCAGCCATCAAGCTGCTGGGCAGATGGTCATCCTCCGTATTTGAATCCTCCGAATCTGATTATTTACCTATAATCTGATACATTTTTAATGCTTGTCATACTCACCTTAATTATGACTAATTAAATATATTTTCATTTCTTTTGTTTTATATATTCTAGGATCTTCTAAGAAATACTGAAATATCTGGTGGGTATTTAATTTTCTTCTCTTTCTTTTGGGTTAGGCTCCGCCCTGCCTTCGTCTTTGGCAGGAATAGCTGGAATCTACGACTTCAGATTTAAGCTACGGATGGGGCCTATACCAAATAATTCTGTTTTTTGTATCAGTTTTGTAAATAAATACTTTTGAGTTTTATCTTCACCTCCCGAGTCTTTCTGGTAGAAATGGAAGCATCAGTGCAAGTTCTACTAGGAAGACTTAATGCCATGTCACATATTACAATTATATCTAGCCAATTGTCACTCAACACGAGGAATATATAAGCCCTCTACTCACCCTTCATTGTCTTTTGCAGATACTGCCACTGTCGTTTCCCTCCATTCTCCCCACCACCACCAGGTTGGCCCCATCCATGCGGGGGTAGACTCCGCCCTGCCTTCACCTTCAGCAGGAATAGCTGGAATCTACGACTTCAGATTTAAGCTAAGGATGGGGCCTACGCCAAGTAATTCTGTTATTTTGTATCGGTTTTGTAAATAAATACTTTTGAGTTTTATCTTCACCTCCCCAGTCTTTCTGGTATAAATAATGTTCTATAGTTACATCAAGATACAGTGCATTGAAGTGAGATGCTAATCGCCATTACATATCTCAATGTCCTACTAGTGTATGTTAGTGTGTTTTGTTAGTATGAGCTAATACTGTTAGCAGCGGCCGGGTGATATATGACCATGTTGTGGCAATGATATGAAGTGACTATTGTAGCACAATATATATCCTCATAGCACAGTACTACTTAAAGTTATTGACACTTTGATGAAGAAGCGTGTATGAACGAGGAATAAATAGCAGGACACGCGCTGTGGTGAAATGAGTGAAGAACAATAGACACAGAAAGCTGCGCCTCATTTGAATGGTCAAGTACAGATAATTCTCTCAAAATTCACTTGACTTAAATGTAGCAAATTATCTCAAAGGGAGAATATTAATAATTAATCATAACTTGTTATAATTAATTACAATATTTGTATAGGTTAATAGAATTAGCTTGATAAAGCAGAATTTACACTATACTCAATTGACTAGTTCATCTAGTGAATGCTCAGTATTGATTATTTATTAATACAAAGAAATGTTAATTTCCAAGGTAAGGGAAATACCCTTTTTAAGGTACAGTACTACTCAGAGCATGTAACAAGATCAAAATTGTTAAATTGTCTTTGTTGCAAGCAGGTGTAGCAAATTAGCTCAAAAGGGAAATGCATTTAAATAATTACAATTAATTATGATTAATTACAATTATTTACATCAGCTGCCAGTAGTAACTGTAGCAGAATTAAATTGCCCTCAACGAATCTGTTCGTCCAGCGAACATTCAGTGTAAGTTCATATCAACTCTAGGAAAGGATCTTTTTCGTGGCCACAGAAAATACTTTCATACAGTATTAATGCATTAGAGCATGTAGCAAGGATCAAAATTGTAAAGGGACATTAATTTGCAAGGCAGAATCAGAAACTCATGTAATTTGTGCACAAGAGTTTTATTAACTAAACACTAACACAAACTAGTCTAACAAACAAACAAACAATCACTCATACATGGGAAAAGGCAAATGAGACTTGATGGATGAAACCATCAGGAAAACCAGAGAATGAAGCTATGAAAAGGCCAGGTAAGCGTTGCACCGCAGACTCAGACCCCTCTTTGGTCCACCCATGGACCGGGTCCCTACGTTCCACCTCGCTTTCCCACCACAGGTATGTCGGTGGTCCCGCTGGTCCAGCTTGTACGGTGTCTGGGTGCCTGGCTACCCAAACCGTCTCACTGGCTCCTACGACCATCAGACTCGGCTATGCGATTCAGTTCGCCACAGGTTCCTGGTCATTACGTCACCTGCCCGTGACGTCTCGTCCATCTATTGGACTGATTATACATGTGATTCAGAGCATGGTCACGCTGAAGGCGCTCCCATAGTGATCGACGCAGCCCGAGTTCCTGAAGGGGAACTCTAGTTTACGACATTCTGTTATCAAAAGTCTCGTGAGCAAATGTATGTGTTCTGTATGTGTTTTATGGCCTTATTTCAGTGAGTTAATAATTTTAGTTTTTCACTAACCATGCATAAACGTTGTTTTCTCAAAAACACAAATATGTACATTCATGCTGCTTACATATTATTGTAGCCCATTTTGTGCTGATTACAGTGTAATCAGACTTTAGCCATTAACATGTTTTTAAGATAATGAAAAAAGGAAAAATGTCAGGGCGTGTCAAAACTTCTCCAGGGCCCCAGACAACTCCAGAGTTGTTTTCAATCAGTGAAATTACTATCAGGTGTCAGTGTGTGCCCTGTTTTATTTAAAGAACAGGGACCTATCAAAGTCTGATCATGTTTGTGGAAGTGTATCATGGCATGAACAAAGGAGATCTCTGAGGACCTCAGAAAAAGAGTTCCTGTTGCTAATCAGGCTAGAAAAGGTTACAAAAACATCTTTAAAGAGTTTTTGACTCCACAAATCCACAGTCAGACAGATTGTGTACAAATGGAGGAAATTCAAGACCACTGTTACCCTCCCTAGGAGTGATTGACCAACAAAGATCACTCCAAAAACAAGATGTGTAATAGTCTGCAAGGTTGCAAAGGAACCCAGGGTAACTTCTAAGCAACTAAATGCCTTTCTCACATTGGCTAATGTTAAAGTTCATGAGTCCACCATCAGGACCACCACCATTGCCGACTCATGTGTGATTGGTTATAATGCGCAACACTGTCAAAACACGTAAAAAATCATGGCGCAACATAGAACAGATCTAAATTTAATGCTGTGGTCAACACTTTTCATTTTATTTTCATTTTATTCGTGACAGCCATAATGGATGTAGTTTAACTGTACAGCACCATCTGTGTCCGTGTGTTGCCATAGTTTCTTCAAGCGGATACTGATGATATCAGTTTTTTGACAATATTATATCATTGATTGCGACAATGATCAGGGATGAGTCATTGTTTAAAATTGGAATTTCTCTGGATTTACAAATCCTTGGGATTTTTTGGCATAACATGAATACACAGCTGCATGAAATATATCACACTGTGCAAGTAGTTTTTGGATATTTTATAACGAAAATCTTACATATTGTGCCTTTAAATGATGAGTGATATTACATTCCTTTTAAAAAAAAATGTTTATTATTATTTCCATTAGCAAGGGTACATTTAGTATAATAAACTTCAGTACATCATGGAGAAGTGTCTATGATAGTACGTCATCCAACTGAAAGCATTCAGTAAAAGGTCTGGGTAGCTTTGTTGACAGCAAGTTATATTACAGTTATGCCAAAGAATCTTCAAATATTCTTGCTTTTTATTCATGTGCATACATCTGCTTATTTCCATTTGAGGTGCTACTTTTTTAATGATTTTCTTCACTCAATTATTTTTCTTTGCAGACATATTGCTTAATACATCCACCTTATCATATTAGTAATTTGAACATACACTTGAAATGATGAAAAAAAAAAATAAACAGTAATCATTATTTATTACAATATGCCCCCATTAATTATGCAGACTGTTATCACATATTTATCTTGTCTATATTTGTATTTATGCATGTCTATACATAACCTGCTTTGCCACATATGCCTAAACACACAATGAATTCTAAGAAATAAATTAAAATAAATATTGAAGTGTATTTCATATTTAAAATTTGCATTCAAAGAAAATGTTCACATCATTACAGTGGTTTTCTTGTATAAATATATGTAAATACATTAAAATCAGCTAGAATTAACTTTATTTCTGCATAGTTTTAACATTCTTTGTCTTATTTCCTTGGCCTGTAAACCATATATTATGGGGTTTAATCCTGGTGGTATAACATGGAACATTACACTCCCAAACTTCCTATTTTCAGCATACTCAGAGAAGCGATGAAGAAAAATTGGGACAAACCCAGAGATAAATAAGATTACATAAACAGTCAAATGAGTGCTGCAAGTTTTTATGGCTTTGCTGTTGGTCGCATTGTTTTTGCTTTTTAAACATACCATTGCTATTCTGAGATATGTCATTAACACCCACCCCAATGAAGAGGTAAGTAAAACCACAGTAAAAGTTAATCCATATACATTATTAATCACTGTATTTTCACAAGACAGTTTAAAAAGTGAAGCATTATCACAAAAGTGGTTTGGAATAAATGATCTACAGTGAGACAGACGCACGCTGAGGCCAATCAAAATTCCCACTGGCAATATTGCAGCAGCCCAAGCTCCTGTTGACAGTTTAACCATCATTTTATTGGTCATTATAGTTGGGTATCGCAGAGGATTGCATATGGCCACATATCTGTCATAGGCCATAATCATTAGAATAGTGTGGGAAGTTGTTCCATATAAATGTACAAAAAAAGCTTGGAAAACACACTCCACATATGTAATGTAGCGCTCAGAGGGGTCTGTTAATAAGTCCTTCAGTAAGCGTGGTATGAGGACAGTTGCTCCAATTACATCACTCACTGGTAAGTGACAGAAAAGAATGTGCATAGGCTGGTGTAAACTTTTTTCTGCTGAGATCTGAATCAAAATCCCAATGTTAGACACCATTGTAAAGACATAAGCAATCAATAGAAAAATGAAGGTCAGCTGGCTGGACTGATGGGTAATTTGCAGTCCCTCCACTAACAGTGCACTGTATCTGAATGTCAGGTTGTCCATTTGAAACCTGAACTAAACATACAAATAAAGTGGTTATATTAACAGCATAATAACAGGAATTTGATCTTGTTTTGTCTTGTACTCTAGCCTGCAGAACCCAAGAAATACCATCATTGTTCAATTATGTAATAAGTCAGAGTTTAGAATTGTGAAAGTCTGATAATATAAATAACCGAAATACCTACCAGGGTATTTACCAGGGAAGATGGTTGTGATAGATGCAGAGTTGGGACACCACTTTATATGGATTATAAATTGAATTATTGCACCCTCTCCTACTCACTGTGACTTATTTATACTCACAATATTCAAGATCACAACCTGCTTACTCTGAATAATGTTTAGTTTGTTTGCCCACCTTGTTTTATGTCTTTCACAACAACTGCACTCTTTCCGTCATACCTCAAGAGGGAAAATAATCTCATACCTGTCTTTTCTGTGATTGGTGCACTTCTGATGAGCTTTGTTTGCTGAGAACAATGTTGGATCATTGCACTTAGAGACCCTTGGGTACACTGAGCTCTCTTTCCACCACGATCAGATGCCCTGTTTAAAACAACAAGGATGTTTTTTTTTCTTGTAGAAAAATGGTAGAACACTATTCTAAAAGTGTTTTTGTGTCAATATTTGAAAATTTACATAAATATGATTTATCGTGCAGACCTATCTGAAGATAACTAACACTGAACTGACTAAGCTAAATAATAACACTATTGTCTTTTAGAGTTGCTTTACAGCAGCCTCTGAAATGTCTCCATAGTTTCAAATTAGTTTCAGCTGTTTTACTTTTAATAATTGTGAACGTACATTACAATAATGCAAAAAGCAAAATATACTGTATGCATGTATTTATGTGTTACAAAGTATCAAGGAGGGAGAGAGCAGAGGCTTGGACTCTTGGACAACTTGCATCAGTAGTATTTATTTACAAAAACAAAGAACTCAGGAATGCAAGATACAAAGATATCATTAACAGCAACAACAAGTGGGATGCCTTGACAGAGGCAAATAGAGTTGTTGACCCATGGAAAGCCTTAGACAGTGAAGTTGTAATGTCTACCAGAGAGGTGAAGTCTACCCGGATGAAACAAAAGACAAAAGAAGAAAAACTTGAGGCAATCAGCTGGTCGTTCCACAAGCCTTTATAGTTGTTTGCACCAGCATACTCTTCTCACACACATATGAAAGAGTGAGTACAAAACAGGAAATATAACACACTGGTATCATAACAAACAAAGAGAAAAGAAGTTAGACACAGTAATGTGGTAGTCAGCAGTAGAGCAAACATCTATCCTCACTCTCGACACTTCAAAGTTTACGGTTCAAGAATCACAATTGCTCAGACTGTTATATATATTGAGATATATAATATTAAGAACATATTTTTTAAATGTATAAAAAATATGTTGCTGTGCTAAAAGCTTTTAGAAGCACAATGAAGCAAAAGGCACAAGTCTACTAATGCTTCGTTTAAAATTTGAGGACATTATCTCTAAGACTGTGAATTTTATGAAACATTTTCTAAGACAATGTCATATATGTTTTATAGAAGGCTAATAAAAGGCTAATAAAATTAATTTATCGCCCCCTGTAAGCTCTCCTGCATGCTGTTGCCTCATGTCTGGTGCAGCAATATGCCCCACTCATGATTCTATTGTTCTCACTCGACAAACCTTTCACACCTCTGCCGCGTATGAGACATAATCCTCATTATTCCTTTATCATTTTTCTTTTGTTTTTATTCAGCCAATATTAGCCTTTATTGTGGCATTACAAGGTTTACCAAGCAACATTGCTTCAATCCCAGTAAACATTTACCTACTACTATCTAAACTACTATCAAAAGTATTTCTAAAAAATACAACAAAACATTTTCATACAACCTTATTCAAATTATTATGACAAAACACACTATAAAGAAGAATTGCACCTGTTCTGCAGCTGCATTACAACTAACATTAGCATCAAGATACATATGACAATTTATGAGATTATTAGTACAATTTTACTCAAAACTGACTTTAAACCACCATCGAGTGTTTGTAATAACTTCCTATTCCGATTGCATATGGAATGTTTGATAGTTTACTGTTATTAAAATATGCTATTTATAGCCTTTTATATTGATGTACAAATTAGCATTTCAGATGTACACTATCTTGCGTATGTGAAATTGTTATTATTATAACTATTATTATTGTAGAATACGATCTTACCAGCAAAAAATCACTAGTTTTCATCCTTCTCTCCGCTCTCTGAGGCTGAAGTCTCTAAACTCATTCTTTCCAATCATCCTACTACTTGTCCGCTTGATCCTATTCCCTCTCATCTCCTTCAAGCCATTTCTCCTGCCGTTGTACCTACACTCACTCACATCGTCAACACATCCCTTCACACTGGTGTTTTTCCCTCAACATTTAAACAGGCTTGTATAACCCCACTTATTATGAAACCCACTCTTAACCCAACTATTTTAGTGACACTCGACATCACTTCTTGTTTGTTGCTGCCGTGTGTTTTGAGTTTGAGCTCCATCAAGTTAATTATTTATCGTCTATTTTTTATATTAAAATCAATTTTATACACCATAATTTTCATTTCTATAACGTGTGAATATATCCCAGATTGTATTCTACAACAAAAACAATCAGAGCGCCTTGTTATCACTAGTTTTATTTTGAGTTCCCGAGTCTGCTATTAGCATATAGCCCGTTAGCATCGCCAGCATGATTGGCGCTAATCTTGCTTACATTGCTAATACTTTATTCACACACATTACCATTGTTTTACTCACTGTTACTTGCTTTAATGGCGGATGTGTGTCTACCTTTGAGTGCAGGTGAGGACACGTTCGAGCTGCATTCGGTGCAGGTTGAGCTGGCGGCCATGGAGAAGCAGATCCACGACCTGGTGGAGAGGCAGGCCCAGCTGAGAGAGTGGAGAGCCGCACTGGAAACATCCCGGGCTGACGCTCACAAGTCCGGGGTAATTATTTCCGCAGCGGAAGACGTGAGCCAGGCCCTGGGCGATGACCTCTCCCCCTCGTCGGAGACTCCATCGCAATACCCGCGATCCTGAAGGGCAACGAGAGCCCCGGAGCAGACAGAGACACTGAAGAGGGACTTCAGGAGCCTGATCGAGACAGTGCACAGCACATCGCCCGCGACGAGAATCATCGTGTCAGGACCGCTTCCCACGTATCGACGTGGACACGAAAGTTTCAGTAGACTTTTTGCTTTAAATTAATGGTTATGGTCATGGTGTAAAGAACAGAAACTGCTCTTTTTTGCGCTGATGGCCTGCACTCCAGCAGAGTCGGAGTGGAACTTATGTCGGACAACATCTCCAGGACGCTGCGCTCCATGTGACTAGTAAGTCAAATCTCAAATAACTGCC
>NW_015505303.1:2366934-2367289 GCF_001515645.1 Sinocyclocheilus grahami
TCTACAACAAAAACAATCAGAGCGCCTTATCACTAGTTCTATTTTGATTTCCCGAGTCCGCTATTAGCATATAGCCCGTTAGCATCGCCAGCATGATTGGCGCTAATCTTGCTTACATTGCTAATACTTTATTCACACACATTACCATTGTTTTACTCACTGTTACTTGCTTTAATGGCGGATGTGTGTCTACCTTTGAGTGCAGGTGAGGACACGTTCGAGCTGCATTCGGTGCAGGTTGAGCTGGCGGCCATGGAGAAGCAGATCCACGACCTGGTGGAGAGGCAGGCCCAGCTGAGAGAGTGGAGAGCCGCACTGGAAACATCCCGGGCTGACGCTCACAAGTCCGGGGTAA
>NW_015505303.1:2367379-2367971 GCF_001515645.1 Sinocyclocheilus grahami
GAGACGCTGAAGAGGGACTTCAGGAGCCTGATCGAGACAGTGCACAGCACATCGCCCGCGACGAGAATCATCGTGTCAGGACCGCTTCCCACGTATCGACGTGGACACGAAAGTTTCAGTAGACTTTTTGCTTTAAATTAATGGTTATGGTCATGGTGTAAAGAACAGAAACTGCTCTTTTTTGCGCTGATGGCCTGCACTCCAGCAGAGTCGGAGTGGAACTTATGTCGGACAACATCTCCAGGACGCTGCGCTCCATATGACTAGTAAGTCAAATCTCAAATAACTGCCATGATGACTTTTGTTCTACCCGCTTAAATGATAGAAGTACTTGCGCTGTCCAATCTATAAAGACTGTGTCTGTTCCCCGAATAGTGAGGTAAAAATGTAAATTGTCCAGATTGTGTGACACCAGCCTGTCTGAAAACCTGTGCTGACCAACTGGCGTGGAGATCTTCACATAGATCTTCAACAGATCACTGGAGCTGTGCGAAGTCCCTTCATCCTTCAAATGCTCCACCATCATCCCCATCCCAAAGAAATCCAAAATTACAGGACTAAATGACTACAGGCCTGTGGCTCTAACGTCTGT
>NW_015505303.1:2367981-2390204 GCF_001515645.1 Sinocyclocheilus grahami
GACGATGCAGTCAACATGGGACTGCATTATGTTCTGCAACATCTAGACAGACCAGAGTCTTATGTGAGGATCCTGTTTGTGGACTTCAGCTCAGCCTTTAACACTATCATCACAAACCTCCTCCTGCCCAAACTAACTCAGGTCTCCGTGCCCACCTCCGTCTGTCAGGCAGGCAGCTGCTAGTGAGGCTGGGAAAATACACATCCAGCAACCGTAAGATCAGCACTGGAGCTCCTCAGGGTTGTGTTCTCTCTCCACTGCTCTTCTCCCTCTACACCAACGACTGCACATCTAAAGGCCCCTCTGTCAAGCTCCTGAAGTTTGCAGACGACACCACACTCATCCACCTCATTCAGGACGGTGACAAGTCTGCTTACAGACAGGAGGTTAAAGAGCTGGCTGTCTGGTGCAGTCTCAACACTCTGGAGCTCAACACGCTGAAAACAGTGGAGATGATCGTGGACTTCAGGAGAAACCCCCCTACTCTCCCCCCACTCACCATCATGGACAGCACTGTGACTGCAGTGGAGTCATTCAGGTTCCTGGGCACCACAATCTCTCAGGACCTAAAGTGGGACACTCACATTGACTCCATTGTGAAAAAGGCCCAGCAGAGGTTGTACTTCCTTTGCCAGCTGAGGAAGTTCAACCTGCCACAGGAGCTGCTGAAACAGTTATACTCTGCTATCATTGAATCCATCCTCTGCACTTCTATAACTGTCTGGTTCAGCTCAGCTACCAAATCTGACCTCTGTAGTCTGGACTGCTGAGCGAATCATTGGTACAATCCTCCCTTCTCTTCAAGAACAGTACTCATCCAGAGTGACCAAAAGGGCTAGCAAAATCACTCTGGACCCCTCACATCCAGCACACTCCCTGTTTGCTAAGAAATAGTGATCACACATAAATAAATTTTATTGCATTTGGAATTGGATACATGTTTAGATATTATGAAGGACTACTTTTTGTCTTTATCTGTTTTTGTTTAGTTGTTAGAAACATTGATTTTAAGTGTAAGTTTTTGCATTATTATTTTAGTCAAACCTATAAAAACCCCTTGTTACCCCAAACTACATATAATAGCTTGATCAGTCACATACAAGTAATCAGAATCCAGCTACTTCTTCCTTTGTTACTCAATTCTCTGCTGAATTATATTTTCCCGGTGGGGAAATATATTCCTCTCAGACCTATTGGTTACTGTTGATAAAGCGCTAATTGTCAGAGATTTTAACATTCACGTCGATAATACAAATTATGCATCAGGACTTGCGTTTACTGACCTAATAAACTCTTTTGGAGTCGTCACCGGGCCACTCATCGTTTTAATCATACTCTAGATTTAATTATATCACATGGAATTGATCTTATTGATATAGATATCTTACCTCAAAGTAATGATGTTACTGACCATTTCCTTGTATCGTGAATGCTGCATATTACCAATATTAACTATATGGCTCCGCGTTATCGTCCGGGCAGAACTATTGTTCCAGCCAACAAAGACAGATTCACAAATAACCTGCCTGATTTATCTCAACTGCTCTGTGTACCCATAAGTACACATGAACCCTGGCTTGCTTAGTTGGGTACACTTCATTTCCAGCGATATCATTGACTTGATTGCAAATGGTTGCAAAGATACTATTTAAACTGAACTGAGCTGGATGATGACATCACTGAATTCAATGATGAACTGTCTTTAACTGAAAAATTAGTGTTTACTATGGTCATTTTGCATTATTGAGACACTATTTTCCTAATTAATGCTGTTCAGTTGCTTTGACACAACCTGTATTGTTAAAAGCACTATATAAATAAAGGTGACTTGACTTGACTTAAATAGCCTACTGTTAGAGTTATATAATGTAGTCTTGTGTTTTAGTAAAATTGATTATAATTGATATCTCAAAAGGATACACACTTGTTCGCGGCGTGAGCTGCTGCGCACTCGCACTGCAACGCAAGATTTTCATAAAATATAATAACTTGCCATTTCGGTTTATTTCTCACCAAACCCTCAGTATACCTTCAGAATGCTTGGAATATATGGCACGAGATGCATAGGATTATTTAACGACAGATATGCATCCGCTTCAAAAAACAAAACAAACAAAAAAATAAAATAAAGTCACCATTCTCTGCCATTAAATTGGCAAGTGCGAGCAGGACATTTTTGTGTTATTAAGTAATAAGCCTTTAGAACAACATTAAGGTGAGTAGTCACTCTAGTTCACACAGTTCCAATAAATTGCGATGGGCTAAATAAACTCAAAAAGCAGACAGACTACAGTCAAGCGCAGACCAGTATTGAAGTGCCCAAGAAATAAGCAGCAGTCATATTTAAAGCAGTTTAAATTAATATTGAGTACTGATTGATATTCACTTGGATTTTTTTCCCCATCGAGGGGAAATAACTTAATACTCTGTCATTTATAGTCGTATGGTAAAATGTATTTTTATTTGTGTAACGTTACGTTCAAAATAACAACAAAATGGCATGCCTTCGAAAAATAAAGAGAACAACAGAATGTGCTGCTTTAGCGCATCTCGGTCTCCTTGAGCATCTTTCCGGCGCATGCCACAAACATGAACCACAGGAGATACTTGTCTTTTAAAAGGCTTCATTTAGATTATTTGACATTAAATGCATCATATAAGTCACTTTGGAATAAATCACAGTAGGCCTATGTATCATGATAAAAAAAGCGACTTTACAGTCTGGAAATACTTTAGGCTATAGCAAATAATTTTGCGGACCCCCTATCACTTTAAGAACCACTGGTCTACAGCGAAGAAAGAACTGTCTAGACTCTGCCCCTGTACGAGTTGTGTCGAGCTATTCATTAGTCTGTTTAATGAGAAAAATATGGTATATAAAATGGGTTATTAATCCGTACAACTGCAGCAGTGGAGGACTATTATTATGCTGCGTGAAACATGCAGAAGAACTGATGATGGCATGGTTTGATCTTCGGCTGACCAATCAGCAGAAAGGGGTGTTTAATTCCCGCCCACATGTAGAAATCGAATATTCAAGCTGTTTATTCATTTTTCCACCCATTAACGAAAAACGAACATTTAAGCTGAATTCTCATTTTTTGGAAAAAAAAACAAAAAGGAGCCGTTTTCTAATTTTTCTACTTTCAATATTAAATCAGAAAACGAATGATCAAATGATACACGGATTAGGGTATGAATAGCCAGGCAATAAGCCTGTCATCATCTCTGGTACACTACCGAAAGACCCACAGTGGCCTCACTCGAGTCATACATGCCAGCAATTTATGATATGTTTATGAATGGTGTGACATATCGAGAGATGTCTGAAAGGCTGCGAGAAATTGGTGTCCAGCGGGGAAACTCTGAGATCAGTATCCGGAGACAACTTGCCAATCATAATCTGCGGAGAAAAGGACACTCCTCTGATTCAGACCTTGAAATTGCAGTCTCTCGAGCAATACATCAGGAATGAATAATGAATAAGTAATAGAAAAAAATGCTAGACTATTTACTGTAGCTTGTGTGTGCGTGAGTGTGTGTTAACAGACTGGATCAACTTATGGCCGTAAAATGATGACAGGCTTCCTGTCATCAGTTGGGGTCTGTGCAGGGGAATGCCGAATTGGACGCGTTCTGAGAGCAGCCCATGCCCCTTACCATGAAGAACGGCATAAAGTATGTTATAAAATAGTTAAGTTCCATGCTTTTACAAGAGTTTATAAGTGTAAAAATTTGTATGCCCACGCGTGTATTCCCATGTGGACCAAAGGTATTCATATATTTTCTTGCTTACCTTGTATAGGGTACCCGTAACTTTAACCCAAACCCATATAATGCAGAATACATGGGACACAAGCTACACATGGACCAAAATGAAAAACTGGTCATGTTTGGAGTGACTCACGTAATTGCTGTGGATGGATACAGCAAGAAAATTGTTGCAAATGCAATTATGTCTACAAAAAACAATCTAGCTATCTATGATGCTGTGTACAGGTCAGTTTTGCATATTAAGTTTAAAATAAAATATTTTAATTGTCATAGAAAAAATTATATCATATACGTTTATGTAGACCTGCATAATTATGGAATGTGGGATCAGCTTCGTGTGAATCATGGCAAAGAGTTTTACCACTGTCTGTACATGCAAGAGAGGCTGTCACAACCAGCAGAGAGCGCCATACCTACAAACTCGGTCAACAAGGGTAAGGTTATTAGTCTGCAAGCCATCAAA
Organism: Sinocyclocheilus grahami; assembly: GCF_001515645.1. Lineage (NCBI taxonomy): Eukaryota > Metazoa > Chordata > Actinopteri > Cypriniformes > Cyprinidae > Sinocyclocheilus > Sinocyclocheilus grahami. Next base: position 2,372,219 of record NW_015505303.1, read on the forward strand.
CTATGCATACACCAGTCATGAAAAGTAATATATTAAGCAAATTATTGCTTTTAAGTAAAAGTTTGAGGTTCCTGTACTTATATGTTCTGCTACTTGATACTCCACCGCAGTATGAGTAATGACAAACTAATAGAAAATATAACTGCTCTTGAAAACCGGCCGTGACATTTTAGAACTTCCAGTACATTTATCAGAAAATACTTACTGTACAGTTGTATGATTTATGATGGTGTATTTCAACATCATGATGTTGGTGCTTTTACTGAATGGTTCTGAGTATTTCTTCCATCACACACACCATTACTATCTTTAATTGTTTGTTTCTCTAGTTTCCAAATGTGTAAGTTTCCCTGTTCCAACCTTTTATTATTATTACTACAGAATCAGATTGTGGAAAGGATGTGGCCAGAAATCAACAACCGGATAAATTACCCACTAATAGAGGCCCTGGTACAGCTACAAGATCAGGAAGCAATTGATATGGAGGACAGCCTGACGAGGTTCTGCACATCCAATCTGACTGGCCAGGTGTGCCAGATTGGAATGAATAGATTTGTGCATTCAGGGAATGCTCACAGGATCCCAGGTATGTTATTCTATGCTCCCAGCTTTAGTCAGAGATGCTCACAGAATTGGATGTTCATAGTGAGATGGACCCAGGCTATTCTACAAACATATACTATATAGGTTCTAGAAGTGATATACCATTAAACAAAGATTTGTTTGTATTGATACAGGGAGAGGGATACCAAATCAGCTGGCTGGGACAGGAACACCAAGAAAAATCACAGCAGATCTTCTACCAGATGCCATGGTAGCAGCTGACATGTATGACAGCAACATGGGATCATCTCTTACCAGAATATCTTCTTTTGGAAGTGACCCCTTTCTGTCTGAGATAGACAAAGTGAGAGCAGAACAGCACTTTTCACATAATTACCCCGATCTTGCAGTTCTTTTTGACAGTGTTGCCAATTACAACCATGTCCCATTCAAAGAGGCTTTGATCTACCTGATTCATGTAACAAAGAGATTTTCCTAATTTCATATGTCCTGGGTCATGTGGAACCTTGTCATAAATTGAGGGATATCCTGATGGAATGCAAATTTTAGTACTTATGTTCTGTTTAAGTATACATACTGGAAATATGGACTCCACTGACTGCAGTCACTATACTGTAACAGGGAACAAGTATTAAATGTATCTTGTTACTATGAAAACAATTAATAATTTTTTTTTTTAAATCCACTTTGATATTGTCATTGCATTAATTACACAGTATACACAGGACTGTTTTTGGGGAAAATATATTTAAGAACTAATGAAAGCTTAAAGATGAAACAGACAAAATGTAAACAAGTTGCGTCCACCTGTGAAAATCTTAACATAAGATTTAAACAATCTTAACATCAGTGTGGAGTGACCTCAGAACAACAAAGCCATGTAAAACAACATCTTGCCAAACGTTATCTCTATTATAATATCCCCGTGAGTTCAGAACAAAGCAGCAATATAACACAACATACTGCCACATTTGTACTCTTATGAAATTTCTGTGAGCTCAGAGCAAAGCAATATAAAAAATCTAGCCTTATTTTCTAATGCTTATAAAATTCCTGAGTTGACTAATATGCAACATAAAACACCCTCAAAAGCATTTCTCATGAACTAATACTGTGAAAAGATGCACACATGCAGCGTTTACTCATGTGCCAATCCTCTAACAACATTCACTAGTTCAGTAAAGCCAATAACCCTGTGAATGTTGGTGGAAAAATCATCTGTTCGACACTTCAAACACAGTGAAGAATTCTGAAGCCACAAAGTAGTGCAGGATCTGCAACCAACTAAGCTTTCACAGCATGCTGCGAATACCGGATCTTCCATGAATCCTGACAATGGAGAAAAAATATATATTTCAGGTCTAAAACTGCAATACAAGACAACAGCCAGATCTGTGGGAGTGAATTCTTTGTGTTTCCAGATTCTCCAAGCACAAACATAAATGTCAATGTTATATGTTAATAATGTTTTATATAGTACTGTGAAAAAGTGAAAAGTGACGTGACATACAGCTAAGTATGGTGACCCATACTCGGAATTTGTGCGCTGCATCCTAAGTGCACACACACAGCAGTGAACACACCCAGGGCCCAATGTGTGTATGAAGGCTGAATTTTTAAATTCCATACAAAGACAAGACTGACCTCTGCAAACTAGACAAGTGAAGATGTCCCTCACATTCCTGGACTGTTCTTCAGTCAGTACCAATGTTGTCTTCCTGTTTTGATGGACCAGGTCAGACAGTTCCTGGATGGCAGTGGTCACCTCAGATAAACCCTGAGCAGCCAGGACAACCTCCTCGCCTTTCTCCAATACACTGTCCAGTAAAATTATTTTTAAGCATACATAGGTAACTAGGACTGCATTTGATATAGTAATAGCAAAGAAAACACTTATAACCATGACTTTTTCCATATGTTGCATCAGATCAGCTTTGCTCATTTAAGGCCATTCTTTGCCTTTTACAGCACTGATGTCAGGAGGGAAATTAAGGAAGCATAACAAGTCACTGACAAACTGACTTACGAGATTCTCCGCCTCTTCTGTTTCATAGCTTGGAAATCAGCCTCCAATACATCCATGATTTTTCGTGAGTTTTGTTTCCAGTAAAAGGACCCTAAATGAGTACACAAAATGTATAATGATTGAATAAGAGCTAATTTGTGAGACTGACATGTGAATGCATAATAATTTAGCAACAAAAGTTTGACAACTTTACTTGGTTACATGGCAAATAAAAGTACATAAGGTAAATAAAGGTAAATAAAAGTTTTCAACTGAAGCACCTCTTGTTCCTTCGGAGTCTAGTATTTCAACTGCATTGTGGTCTGTCAAAATGACTGGGTCATTAGTTCCTAGGGCATCTTTCACTTTTGCAGTCATAATTGGTACAGTGGCCTCTTGCTCTGTGAATTTTATCACCACCATTTTGCTGGTGACAAGTTTCCCATTTTGAAACTCCCCCAGGCTGACCGTCCTGGGATTCATAGCAGCTTTATTTAGAGTTTTGCACAATGACGAACATTGTGTACATATAAGAAAAAATATTTTATTGTCAGGGACAATAATTTAAAAAGAAAATTAGCTTACTTTGTGAAGTATTTCAGAGATTGGGCCCTGGGTGGCAGTGAGAGACTCGCAGAGGTACAAGGCCTGGAGAAACTAAACTGGCTGCTTGCGGATGGAGGTGGTCCAGAGGCAGCAGCATTGCCGCTTGTGCTGGGAACAGACCCATGGATGTCGTAGTAGGTAGGGTGACCATACGTGCCATTTTCCCAGGACGTGTCCTGGCCAGGATTTGTTTTGGCTTTGTTTTCCTGTTTTCATGCTTGCTGAATGTAATGATCAAAAAGTAGTTTGACCAATAACATGCAAGCATTGTACATAATGGGCCAATCATGGCGTGTGAGAAGGTGGGATCTACGGTCAAAGCGATGCAATTACGCGTACATATTAGGTGTGTTCGACTTAAAATCACCTCAGACCGATCAGTGTTTGACATCAAAGTACCTCGAGAGCGCTTCGAAAGCATAACCGTCTGTATGGTACTTTGATGTCATATACCGATGGGTCTGCACACGCAAACAAAGCCAAAACCTAGATATTTTAGGCAATATAGAAATCCTGGCCAGGACGCGTCCTGGGAAAATGGCACGTATGGTCACCCTAATAGTGGGCCTTGTCTCTGAGGTCTAATAAGCTAAAGTGGCCATCTGCTCTGGGAAACACTGCCACATTTGCATCATCTGTGAGATATAGGCTCTGGCTGCTTACCTAAAAAAAGTGAGGTTTTCTTAAGGATGCACAACCATCATGCAATTCATTGTACCCTTTATTCTTTAGATAGATATAGGCAACCACTACAATCAGATGCAGATTTTAGGTTCAAAGCTAAAACTAATTAAATCAAACACAGCAGTCCTTCAATAAATAATATTACATTTTTTTGTGTTTGAGAAGTGTAAGATAATTTTGAAGGATGCAGTTTGTGGCGTTATCTAACTGTATTGCAAGAGTGTTTCTGTCATTGAGCTGAACCGAACTGATTTAAATGGGGTAGACAAAATGATAATAGTACAACACGATATAGTTCAACAGCACTAGTAACTGCAACCACATGACCACATCAAAACATTTCTAAATCAGTTTTAATCAATCTGAATATTATAAACACGAAAATAAATAAATATATATATATATATATAATATTCCTATTTGTAGGAAGGATATCCAATCGTATCAAAATCGTCAGCTATTGTGTGTGGGTTCCCCGACATACCTGGAATATCTTAGAAATATTTTCCACCATCATGTCCTCCTCCCTCAATGTGAATCTTTTAGCCGAAGTAAAAAGCACAAATGATTATGATAAATTCAGATCCATTTCGTCACAATATGTTGCCTCCTAGTTCAACTTAGGCTCCATGTAACCACGCGGTTGAGTAGCAAGAATTCATTGCGCATGCGCAAAGCGGTAAGACGACACCGCGAAAACTGGAAAAATAAATAAAAACGTAAAATAGGCGTATTATTTCGTTTAGGTTTTCCTGTTTATTGGATTTTTGGTTTCGTGCTGAAAAACGGGGAAAAGACATCAGCTGACATTTTTTGGTTCATACAGAAAAAACGAAATATCGATCTGTTTTGTCCATTTTTCGTTTTCCAGAGTATGTGGAATAATTGACTGATCAGATGATTCACGGACCGATTCAACACGTTCTCGCTCCCAACTCATCACATATGGACACTTGGTTAGGATCCCTTGGCGTCATTTTTTAACGCACTGGGTACCCCTTTGGCTTCATTTTTCAACATGCAGGGATTCCCACAGACTTCTGACCAGAGCCGCTGCATTGAAATTTGAGGTGTTAGGGAAGCATACCGCAGCGATTACGAGAAATAGTAATAAAAAAGAATAGGCTACAATAAATTATTTATGGCAGGGCGAGTCAATTGGCGCCCCCCAGGTCATATTTACCTAGCTCTCCAACTGATTTATTTATTTTAAAAATCACTGGCTGTCTGATATGCCTTCTGTGAAACAGGGTTCAGCGGTGACTTTAACAACGCTCCATGGCGCGAGCAACAGCAGTATGCACTTTTTAGTGTTTCCTAGGTAATGCTGGTATTTTTGTCGGAGGCTTGTTGATGTTGATAAACATATTTAATGTGCTGTGATTAATGTGTGTTAAACAATGATTAATCAGTGCAAACCTATTAATCAATGATTATAACGCAAACCTATTATTTATTTATTTATCTATTCATTTATTGATTGATTAAATGATTGATTGATGTTTTTTATTTTTATTTATTTATTAATTAATCAAGTAATCAGTGGCGCTGACGTCATTGTAAGGCGCGATCCCAAGGTTCACTGCGATTTTCCACTTGGCAAGTAGAACAGTTAGTTAATACAGATGGGAACAATCCTTAAATTTACGGAACAAAAACTGTTGAATCAGGTCAAGAAGTTGTGGTGCAGTAAATGACAGCAGCCCCAAATGTGTAGTAGACTAGCTAAGTTAGTTAATTAAATTCACGTTAGTTAGTTTTTTTCACATATAATCATGCAAGGTAATATCATAGGAGATTGTATGATTTTTAGTTATGATGTGTTTTCAGTTACCCATATTACAGTAGCTCACAACACTAGCCATTTATAAATGTTCAGATGAAGAACAGTGTTGCCAGATTGGTTTGTTTTCCAGTAATTGTTCAAAATCTACACAAAATTATATAGTCAACACACAAATCTTACCAATAATAAACCATACAAATTAATTCATAGCGACAACAATATTGTGGCTCATCACAATTTTTCAATATGTCACAATAAAGCAAATTAAGTGTTCTTCTCTAAAGAAGGCTACGTTGTATACTATATCCCATGTCTGTCATTTGCCTTAAAGAAATAAAAGGGTACAACAGAAATATAAAAATTCCACCTGTCCAAGGCCATTTTATCCCACGTAGTACAACTCAAAACCAATCAAAAACTGCCCAATCTGCCAACACGGATGAAGAAAATACTGGTAAACATGTAAGGAGTTCAATTCTGAATATTTGTTTTTTTCTTATCAGGTCCTTCAAATTTGCTAGCTTTCAACATTCTTCTTTATTTTTACCCCCCTCCACACACACAAGACAAAGGCACTTTTAAGATCCACGTCCGTCTTGTTAACCTGTACTTGTCTCTCTGTAGCTAGCTCGCTCTTTTCTCGCCATCTGTAGCTGTTGTATCTGTCCATCTTTCTGTTTCTCTCAATAGGTCCTACAAAAACTCTTTATTTTAATACTTTGTCTGTCTGTTTTTTGTTTTTGTGTATATTTTTACTGTATATTTCTTGTAAAGTTATGACAAGGCCCAAATTCAGGCCCTGCCCATCTGGCCAGACTCCCAATCAGGCAAGCAGGAAGAGTTGTTATGTCTGCTTTGGAAGTCTGTCTACTAAACAAAAAATAAAAGACAAAGTGATTTCACTGGATTGCCAGTGGGGGCAATCTGTCATTAAAAGCAGAAATGCTGGGCGTATAATTGATTCTGCCCGACAGATGTAAACAGAGAGAGATAGCGAGAAAAGAGCGAGCTAGCTACAGAGAGACAAATACAGGTTAACAAGATGGACGTGGATCTTAAAAGTGCCTTTGTTTTGTGTGTGTGTGTGTGTGTGTGGAGGGGGGTAAAAATAAAGGAGATTGTTGAAAGCTGGCAAATTTGAAGGACCTGATAAGAAAAAAACAAATATTCAGAATTGAACTCCTTACATGTTTACCAGTATTTTCTTCATCCGTGTTGGCAGATTGGGCAGTTTTTGATTGGATTTGAGTTGTACTATGTGGGATAAAATGGCCTTGGACAGGTGGAATTTTGATATTTCTGTTGTACCCTTTTATTTCTTTAAGGCAAATGACAGACATGGGAAATAGTTTACAACGTAGCCTTCTGTCAGACTTTGTTCCGTGTTTTGTGTGTGTCTTGCTTCCCATGTGCCTTCCTATGCCCTTATTTGGTTAGTTTCCTGTTCCTGTCCTGATTAATTAAGTTCCTTTGTCCCAGGTGTTTCCCTTGATGTTTCATTGCTCCCAGGTGTGTCTCGTCATCCCCTCCTCCTATGTGTATAAATAGGGTTCCCTGTGTGTGTGTGCTCCAGCGTCCAGTATTGTTTGTGTCTAGTGCTCGGTCTACGTGTGATTCCCTGTGAAGATTAATAAATTCCTTGGTGTTTGTACTCTTGGTCTCCTTGCTCCGTGCTCCCGCACCGTAGCGCATCGTGACAGAATACCGGACCCAACAGTAAGCAGCATCCCTTCCCCGTGTTTAATTTCCGTGTTTTTGAAAGTCTTTTTTGTTTTTTCCTGTTCGTTTCTCCCCGCCCTAATGGAGGAGCGAGCGATGTTTGTCGCGTTACCTCAGGCGAGCCCAGACCCCCTCATCTTTGCGAGGGCATTTGTGCCACTCGCCCTCATCAGCTTCCTTGAGGGGGAAACCCTTGCAATGCTGTTCCGGATCGGGATGATGTTCCATCATCCCACGGAGCTCCCAGACACCACCGACCTCTACTGGAAGGAGACAGTCATTCGGTGTCTGGAGAGCCTCCGATCCCGATCCGGAACCCCTCCGCCGGCCATTCCCGTGTCAAGTAAGCCGGCCATTCCCGAGTCTAGTAAGCCGGCGGTTCCTCTCCCAAGCACGCTGCCGTCCACGGCCCACTCTAGTCCTTCGCCCGTTGATATGGCAAGCCGAAAGGACGTTAATGTGGCAAGCCCGCCGTGCATTCATGAAGCCCCAGATCTCGCTCCAGTGTCGGCTCCAGTCCCAGAGCTCGCTCCAGTGCCAACTCCTCGAATGCGCTTTGCTGTGCCTGCTCCTCCAGAGCGCCCTCCAGTGCCAGCACCACACAAGCGCTACCCTGTTCCCCAGTTAAGCCCAGGAGGGGCTCCTGATCCCGAGTATAGCCCACGAAGGGTTCCTGATCCCATGTTCAGCCCAGGACGGGCTCCTGTTCCCGAGTATAGCCCAGGAAGGGCTCCTGATCCCCAGTTCAGCCCAGGAAGGGCTCCTGATCCCCAGTTCAGCCCAGGAAGGGCTCCTGTTCCCGAATATAGCCCAGGAAGGGCTCCTGATCCCCAGTTCATCCCAGGGAGGGCTCCTGTTCCCGAATATAGCCCAGGGAGGGCTCCTGATCCCCCAGTTCAGCCCAGGGAGGGCTCCAGTTTCCGCAGTTCAGCCCAGGGAGGGCTCCAGTTTCCCCATTCAGCCCCGGGAGGGCTCCAGGCCCCGAGTACAGCCCCGTAAATTTCCCCAAGTATTTTTTTTGGGGGGGGTAGTAAGGCTCCAGCCGTAGAGGTGGGGGCTGGCCCCCTCCCAATTGGATATTATAGGGCGTGAGGACACGCCTTCCGGAGGGGAGCGTTATGTCAGACTTTGTTCCATGTTTTGTGTGTCTTGCTCCCCATGTGCCTTCCTATGCCCTTATTTGGTTAGTTTCCTGTTCCTGTCCTGATTAAGTTCCTATTGTCCCAGGTGTCTAGTCATCCCCTCCTCCTGTGTGTGTGTGTATAAATAGGGTTCCCTGTGTGTGTGTGCTCCAGCGTCCGGTATTGTTTGTCTACTGCTCGTGCTACGTGTGTTTTTTTTTTTTCCGCCCCCATGAAGATTAATAAATTCCTTGGTGTTTGTACTCTTGGTCTCCTCGTTCCTTGCACCGTAGCGCATTGTGACACCTTCTTTAGAGCAGAACACTTAATTTGCTTTAAGACATATTGAAAAATTGTGATGAGCCACAATATTGTTGTCGCTATGAATTTGTATGGTTTATTATTGGTAAGATTTGTGTGTTGACTATATGATTTTGAACAATTGCTGGAAAACAAACCAATCTGGCAACACTGTTCTTCATCTGAACATTTATAAATGGCTAGTGTTGTGAGCTACTGTAATTTGGGTAACTGAAAACACATCATAACTAAAAATCATACAATCTCCTATGATGTTACCTTGCATGATTATGTGAAATAAACTAACTAACGTGAATTTAATTAACTAACTTCGCTAGCCTACTACACATTTGGGGCTGCTGTCATTTACTGCATCATGAAACTACCTTGCACTTCTAAAGGTTCTAAGCACAACTTCTTGACCTAATTCAACAGTTTTTGTTCTGTAAATTTAAGGATTGTTCCCATTTGTATTAATTAACTGTTCTACTTACCAAGTGGAAAATCGCAGTGAACCTTGGGATCGCGCCTTACAATGACGTCAGCGCCACTGATTAATTGATTAATAAAAAATAAAAAAACATCAATCAATCATTTAATCAATAAATAAGTAATAGGTTTGCGTTTTAATCATTGATTAATAGGTTTGTGCTGCTTAATCATTGTTTAACACACATTAATCACAGCACATTAAATATGGTTATCAACATCAACAAGCCTCCGACAAAAATACCAGCATTACCTAGGAAACACTAAAAAGTGCATACTGCTGTTGCTCGCACCATGGAGCATTGTTAAAGTCACCGCTGAACCCTGTTTCACAGAAGGCACTTTGATATCAGACAGCCAGTGATTTTTTAAATGAAAAAATCAGTTGGAGAGCTAGGTACAGTAAATATGAACTGGGGGGCGCCAATTGACTCGCCCTGCCATAAATAATTTATTGTAGCCTATTCTTTTTTATTTCTATTTCTCGTAATCGCTGCAGTATGCTTCCCTAACACGTCAAATTTCAACGCAGTGGGCTCTGGTCAGAAGTCTATGGGAATCCCTGCATGTTGAAAAATGATGCCAAAGGGGTACCCAGTGCGTTAAAAAATTAGCCAAGGGATCCTGACCAAGCGTCCATATGGGACGAGTTGGGATTGAGAACGTGTTGACCGATTAGGGTATTTTCCATCCAATCGTTTTTTTGTATTTGATATTGAAATCTGAAAAATTTAAAACGGCACATATTTCGTTTTTCAATTGTTCAAACAAAACGAAAAATCAAGAATCCGGCTTCATTTTTCATTTTTACATTCAGGGATGGAAAACAAATAAACAGCTTGATGTTTTATTCTGCGCGTATTAACACTAATTTAAATGCATTATACTGAGACAAAATGAAAAGAAAACGCCATTTCTGAAAACCGTGAACAGTGATCTTGTTCTGTCTGCTACAGTAGCTATTTTCTCCTCTTTGTGTCCGTCTTCAGCATCTCTGGCCTCTGTTAATGGCCGTTTACAGACTAAGTATAATCAGGGCCGTTTCTAGCCAATTTGACGCCCTAGGCGAAATCCCTATTGCCCCCTCCCAAATTATATATATACACCTCACTCACTATATAACACCCACTCTAACCACCTTTCTCTGCTGAGTATTGTTTAGCCTGTACCCCTTTCCGAGTCTCCGTGTTTTCCTTGTTTTGCCTTGCCTGTTTTTGCGGTTTCTGATCTTTGCCTGTTTTCCTGGATTTCTCCCTCTCGTCTCGCCCCTGTGATTCTGTCTGCCGATAGGTGACCTACGCTAGCCCTAGGACTATTCTTGTGTTTTTGCCCGCCATATACCTGTTTGCCATTGTTCGACCCTGCCTGTTATACCACGTCTCTTTAATAAAAGCTTGCAGATGGATCCACATGTCTCACGTCTCATCAGCCCGTTACAATACCCTTTTTGGGGAATTACAAAGCCTTTCGTGCCAAAGAATAAGTAAAGCACACCTTTGTAAATCTAAAGCTGTTTGTGGAATGGCACCTCCAAATTTTGCCCTTTACTACTATGCTTGTGCTCTTCAGACTATCATAATGTGGCTAGATCATACTGTAGCACACTCAACTTTGATCCAAATGGAAAGAAAGGCATGTAGACCATATGCTATTGGTGCAATCATACTGTTTCCTATAAAGATAGACAAGTCAGTGTATAGAAATAACTGTATAATTCATAGTGCAATTCGTATTTGGAAGCAGATCAAATCAAAATTTGCAATTAAGCCATTGTCTTTCCTTTTACCAATCAGTGGGAACCCTTCATTTATCCTTTCTACTATGGATGCTGCTTTTACAAAATGGAGGGACTTGGGTCTTCAGACTATTGGAAACCTATTCATAAATGGCACTTTTGCCTCCTTTATATGGTTTGCATGCAAGTAACTTTTTAGATATTTGCAGATTAGGGATTACATAAGAAAGCTCATACCTGATCTCTTGGGGCATAGAGGTGGGGTCAGTCATCTGATATCTTTACTGTAACTCATTGTTGTCAAAGAACACACCTTCTACAGAGAGTTTAAAATTGCAGTGGGAGTAAGAATTTGGGGAGGAGATATGTTCAGAATTCTGGGCTGATGCACTAGAGAATATTTATATATGCTCTGTCAACTCTAGTCATTGTCTTATTCAATTTAAGATTATCCATCAACTCCATTATACTAAAACAAAATTGCACTTTTTCTAGATGTCTCCCCATTTTGTGACAAATGTCAGACTGATGTAGCCACTCCCTTGCATAGTTATGTTCTTTGTTCTAAGTTAATCTCATTCTGGACTGAAGTATTTAAAACTACTGTATGTAAGATATTTTACAGTGTATTAGAGCCTGACCCACTTCTTGTGATATTTGGAATTTCTGATAAAATCATGTCACTTAAAAAATCTTTTTTTGAAGGTTTTGAAAAAAACGACAGAAACCCCATCAGCTAAACTTTGGTTGAAAGAAATGATTAAGGTACTACATTTGGGAAAAAATTAGATTCCTGTTGGTAAATAAATTGGATAACTTCGATAAAATTTGGTCTCCTCTTCTCCTATGTCTTGATAATGCAGACTGAGTAATCATGCGTTGTGTACCGCATCATTAGTGTGGCATGATTTAAGTCCCTAGGGTGGGAAGGGAGGTAATCTCAGACTCTGTTCCTTGTTTTGTATATGTCTACCCTTACTACATGTGTTCCCCGTCAGGAACTCGAGCTGCGTCGAGGATCGCGTTGGGAACGCCCCTGCGTGACCGCGTTCTGAAGCACGAGTAAAATCAGTCCAATGGAGCAGCGAGACGCCATGAGCGGGATGACGTGAGAGCCAGGAAGTATAAAAGCGCATCCGGTAGAGCGCAAGTTAGCTTCTGTTCTTCAGTAGTGCTCTGTGCATGTATCAGTCTTATTTACTGTTGTCTGTCAGTCCATAAGCATTCAAAAGAAAAGAAAATGTCAAAGTCTAAGCAAAAGTCTATGGCGAGCGAACGGCATTAAAGACGTTGTGTTCCTCCCTGCCCACGCTATCTGGCAGCGGGGGATACACACGGTCTGTGTGTTGTTTGTTTAGGAGCGGAGCATGCACGGTCAGTTCTCGAGGGGGCTGATTGTCATGACTGCGAGTTACTCTCACTGCGTATGATCTGCTCTCGCCTGGCTGTGTTTGATGAGAGCGGCCAGGCTCGCGATCCCGCTGGCAGCGGTCCCGCTGTTGCCAAGGCACAGCATAGACTGTTGTCGTGGGGATCGCAGGTGGATTTAGCGGAGGGACCCGAGACGGGCTCGTCCTTTTCTCGGTCCTCACCCGCTAGATCCACGGCTCCTTCTCAGGGATCGGAAGCCCACGCTGCGGTTTCTTCCCCCCGAGAGAGAGCCATGCACTTCATCTATTTTCCTCCGAGGAGGTGGATGTGATGAGTGTCGAGACAGAGGAGTTAAATTAAATATCGATTGGCCAGCCGAGAAACAGGACAATCGTCCTAAAAGTAAATTAGACAAGCGTTTTCTGAAATCCAGATCACAGCCTTCACAACGGGGCCTTCCGTTTTTCCCCGATCTCCATGCTGAGGTGTCAAGATCATGGGAGAAACCGTATTTACAGCCCCACAGTCTCTAATTATTCTAACATCGTGGGGGCTGAATGATGAGGGATAGGGGGCGATGCCAGTGGTGGAGAAGACACTTGCGAGCTATCTCTCCCCATCCTCAGCATCGTCCCTGAAGGCCCCGAAGCTTCCCACCAGGTCTGTTAGGCTGACATCGAGTCTGGTTGGGAAAGCTTATACGGCGGCAGGTCAGGCTGCCGCATGTTTGCACACCATGGCGGTGTTACAAGCATACCAGGCTGACCTGCTCAGGGACCTGGATGACAGGGAGGAGGAGGAATCTGACGTAGTAGCTGCACTGCGTCGGGCCACAGATTTGTCCCTCCTTTGGCCACGGAACGGCATCTGTGGTTGAATCTGTCTGAAATGCAAGATAAGGACAGCTTCTTCCTCCTAGATGCCCCGCTCTCGCCCTCTGGCCTTTACGGTGACGCAGTTTGAGGAGGTGAAGAAGCAAGTGGTGGCTTTCCTCCATCGTCGCTCCCAGGCCCATAGGGCTGCTGAGCGGGAGCAGCCCAAGCCGTCAAGCTCCTCGTATCGCCAGTCTCAAAAACAGAGCATTGCAACCCGCACCCCTCCACAGAAAGATCGGGGGTCGGGGCGACGCTCTCAGTCGGGGTCTTCTAGACCGAAAACGGATCTGCGGAGCATTATTTTGTCTAAGAGGACCTCAGCTAAACGGTCCTGATGCCACCATTGTCAGGTCCCTGAGGGCAGCCCCACCTGGGAAGGAAAGGATAACACTTCAGTATATGGTGCCCGATCCTCCTCAGTGCCCTCACGGAGGTTCATTGATACCCCTGCCACCCTCGGTGCTTCAGGGCTCAGTGAGGTCCGATGAGTGAAAATCCCAGCTGCCGCCCGGCAACGGTACGGCACGGGAGAGCTCGCCCCCTCAAGTGAAGGGGCTACAGCAGTCAGGTCAGTTGTTCCCTGCCGGTCATCCGCGTCAGGGCACCAAACTGGCTCCTCTAATAAAACCAGAGGCCAGCCTCGAGAGGCTGGTTCCCTTAGTAGATTTTCTGGCAGCCTGGAAACTTCTGCCAAATATCTCAAAATGGTTCCTGCAGGTTGTAGAGAAAGGCTACAGAATCCAGTTCGGTTCTCGTCCGCCTCGTTTCAACTGGGTCATTCCCACACTAGAGGGCCCCGAGCAGGCTCTGATAATGGAACAAGAAGTGGATACTCTCTTGAGGAAGGGGGCCATAGAACGTGTTCCTCCTCTCTCGAGAGCGTCCGGGGTTTACAGTCATTACTTATTCGTTCCGAAGAAGGATGGGGGGGTGCGTCCGATCTTAGATATCCGTCTTCTGAACCACGCTATCAAACGGCTTCAGTTCAAGATGCTCACTATCAAGCAGATATTTTCTCAAATCCAGTCTGAGGACTGGTTTGTTACAATAGATCTCAAAGACGCTTATTTTCATGTTTCCATCATTCCTTAACACTGGAAGTTCCTGAGGTTTGCTTTCGGGGGCGAAGCATACCAATATCGAGTTCTTCCCTTTGGCCTGTCACTCTCACCCCGCACTTTCTGTGTGTGGATGCAGCTCTGGCTCCTTTGCGACTCCAGGGCATCCGCATACTCAATTACATCGACGATTGGTTGTTACTAGCTCAATCGGAGCAGATAGCGGCTCGGCATCGAGATGTCGTCCTCACCCATATGAGAGAGCTGGGGTTAAGACTAAACGCCAAGAAGAGTGTTCTTTCTCCATTACAGAGAACCACTTATTTAGGTGTGGTGTGGGATTCTACCACGATGCAGGCACATTTGTCTCCTGCTCGTATCGACTCAATCCTCACGACAGTCAAAAGAGTAAGAGAAGGCCAGTCACTCACTGTCAAACAGTTTCAGAGGCTGTTGGGTTTGATGGCAGCGGCATCCAATGTGATACCTTTTGGCCTGCTGTACATGAGACCCTTGCAGTGGGGGCTCAGGACCAAGGGATTTTCCCCAAGGGGGAATCCGCTTCGCCTGATCAAGGTCACGCAGCGATGCTTACGTACTGTCAAACAGTTTCAGAGGCTGTTGGGTTTGATGGCAGCGGCATCCAATGTGATACCTTTTGGCCTGCTGTACATGAGACCCTTGCAGTGGGGGCTCAGGACCAAGGGATTTTCCCCAAGGGGGAATCCGCTTCGCCTGATCAAGGTCACGCAGCGATGCTTACGTGCCTTGTATGTGGAAGAAACGTTGGTTCCTGGTTCAAGGCCCGATGTTAGGGGCTCCTTGTCGTTGTGTAACGGTAACGACAGATGCCTCTCTCACGGGCTGGGGGGTGATCATGAGTGGTCGCTCTGCCCAGGGTCTGTGGAAAGACCATCATCTCACTTGGCAAATCAACTGCCTGGAGATGCTGGCCGTGTTTCGGGCTCTGACACATTTCTTTCAGACCTAAGGGGACATCATGTGCTTGTCTGGTTCTCCCTCACGCATCCAGCTCCACTGGGGCTGGATGCCATGGTACAGACGTGACCGAGGCTTCGTCTGTACGCTTTTCCCCCGATCATTCTGCTCCCGGGAGTTCTGGAGAGAGTATGCCGGGATGGGGTCCGTCTGTTGCTAGTAGCCCCGTTCTGGCCGGCCCGAGTATGGCTCTCGGACCTGGTGTCCCTCCTCGACGGCTCTCCGCTGAAGATTCCGATCAGGAGGGACCTCCTCTCCCAGGCAGGGGGCACCATTCTTCACCCCCGCCTGGAGTTATGGAAGTTGTGGGCGTGGCCCCTGAGGGAGCACAGCTCCTAGCATCTGGTCTCTCAACTGAGGTTGTTGAGACTATACTCCCATCCAGCACTCCCGCCACTAGGAAACAGTACGCCTTAAAGTGGAAGCTTTTCACTTCATGGTGCGGACAGCGACTGCAAGACCCAGTCAACTGCCCAATTGGTACAGTTCTGGAGTTTCTGCAGGAGCAATTCTCTGCAGGGTTATCTCCCTCCACTCTGAAGGTATACATGGCGGCCTTAGCTGCTTACCACGCCCTTCTGGGTGGTCAATCATTTGGAAGACAACCACTTGTAAGTCGTTTCCTCCTTGGCACTCTGAGGCTGAGGCCGTTACAGCACACTAAGGTGCCCTCATGGGACCTGGCTGTGGTTCTGGAGGGCTTATGCAATGCACCCTTTGAACCCATGGAAGAAGTTTCAGTCAAGTTACTCACGCTTAAGACTATCTTTCTCCTCGCTATTTCCTCACTTAAAAGGATCAGGGATCTGCAGGCACTTTCTGTTTCGTGCCTGGAATTTGCTCCAGGCATGGTTAGGGCATTCCTTTACCCAAGGGTCAGGTATGTCCCTAAGGTGCCCACTTCTTCGCCAGGGCCCATAGTACTTCAGGCATTCTGTCCTCCTACGTTCCAGGAAGTAGGCCAAGAAAGGCTTAATCTGCTCTGTCCAGTTAGAGTACTGGACGCTTACACACACAGAACTGCCCCGTGGCGAAAGGCAGATCAGCTGTTGTTTGCTTCGGTCAGCCAAAGAAAGGATCTTCGGCGACCAAGCAGACTATGAGTAGGTGGGTGGTCGAGGCCATCTCACTAGCCTACGAGTCCTCTGGCCTCCCATCACCTATGGGGGTCAGAGCGCACTCAACCAGGAGTATGGTGGCCTCCAAGGCTTTCAACTTGGGTGTGGCCTTGCAGGACATTTGTGCTGCGGCGGGCTGGTCCTCTCCACACACTTTTGTCCGCTTCTATAACCTAGACGTGGCATCTACCCCAGGTTCCCAAGTTCTCTCTTCGGGATGTGCTCATCTGATACACACACAGGCAGGGACTTGGTAGTATGGCGCAGTGGGTATTCTCGTTCCCAAAGCAATTCTCGACGCAGCTCGAGTTCCTGAAGGGGAGCGTCTCTAGGTTACGTATGTAACCATGGTTCCCCGAGGGAACGAGACACTGCGTCTCTTTGCCATACTCCCTGCATCCCTCCAGGCGCTACTTCATCGAAGCTAACTTCGCGCTCAATAAAAGCGCTCAATCGGATGCGCTTTTATACTTCCTGGTGCTCACGTCATCCCACTCATGACGTCTCGCTGCTCCATTGAACTGATTTTACTCGTGCTTCAGAACGCGGTCACGCAGGGGCATTTCCAAAGCGATTCTCGACACAGCGTCTCGTTCCCTCGGGGAACCATGGTTACATACGTAACCTAGAGACGTTTTCCTTGTTCCCTGGATGTGATTAAAACATATATGTTTAAATTCCACTCCTCGTCTCCGAGCTTCTCACAGTAGCGTACCGTGACAGAATACTGGAGCCTGTCAAGCCCGCCGGCCGCGGCTCACTCAAGCCTGCCGGCCACCCCTTTCACCCAGAACCTAAAGGGGAATCTAAGGAGGAGAAGGCGGTCGGCTCCAGCCCCAGAGTTCGCTCCTGTGTCGCCTCCAGCTTCAGAGCTCGCTCCAGTGTCAGCTCCAGCCCCAGCTCCAGCCCCAGAGTTCGCTCCAGGTCGGCTCCAGCCCCAGAGCTCACTTCAGTGTGGGCTCCAACCCCCGAATCCAGCCCAAAGACGGCTCCTGCTCCCGAGTATAGCCCACGGAGGGCTCCTGTCACCGAGTTTAGCCCAGTGTGGGCTCCTGTCCCCGAGATTAGCCTAGTGAGGGCTCCAGTCCCTGAGTTTAGCCCAGTGAGGGCTCCTGTCCCCGAGTTTAGACCACGGAGGGCTCCTGTCCCCGAGTTTAGCCCAGAGAGGGCTCCTGTTCCCAAGTTTAGCCCACGGAGGGCTCCTGTCCCCGAGTTTAGCCCAGAGAGGGCTCCTGTTCCCAAGTTTAGCCCACGGAGGGCTCCTGTCCCCGAGTTTAGCCCAGAGAAGGCTCCAGTCCCCAAGTGTAGCACAGAAAGGGCTCCAGTTCCCATGTCGAGCCCAAGGAGGGCTCCAGTCCCCAAGTCAAGCCCAGGGAGGGCCACTGTTCCCGAGTTAGGCCTACAGAGGCCCTCTAAAGATGATATTCTCCCCAAAGATTTTTTTTGTGGGGGATAGTATGAGTCCATCTGTAGTGGCCGGGCCAAGGCCACGGAGGCTGTCCAGCCATGGCCTCCTGAGTTCCCTACTCCGCCATGGCCTTCTGAACTGTCTGCTC
>NW_015505303.1:2391149-2395980 GCF_001515645.1 Sinocyclocheilus grahami
GCCATGGCCTCCTGATTCTCCTGCTCCGCCATGGCCTCCTGATTCTCCTGCTCCGCCATGGCCTCCTGATTCTCCTGCTCCGCCATGGCCTCCTGATTCTCCTGCTCCGCCATGGCCTCCTGATTCTCCTGCTCCGCCATGGCCTCCTGAACTGTCTGCTCTGCCATGGCCTCCTGATTCTCCTGCTCCGCCATGGCCTCCTGATTCTCCTGCTCCGCCATGGCATCCTAGTCTGCCTGATCCGCCATGGCGCCCCGAACGGGTACCGCTCTGGAGGCCTGCTGTCCCGTGTCTGTCCTGAGGGGCCTCCAGAGTGCCCACCCCCCGTTGGATGTTGTAAGGCGCGAGGACACACCTTCCGGGAGGGGGGAGTAATGTCAGACTCTGTTCCTTGTTTTGTATATGTCTTCCCTTGCTACGTGTGTTTTCCTTGTTCCCTGGATGTGATTAAAACCTATATGTTTGAATTCCACTCCTCGTCTCCGAGCTCCTCACAGTAGCGCACCGTGACAGGTAAGGGGTTGTTTTGTTTTGTTCCATATGTTGTTGTGTGTGTATGTTCAGTTTTTTTTATGTGTTATTTAGTTATTTATATCCGGCTGCTAATTACCTGGGAAGGCGGATTGGCTCCTCTCTGAGCATTGCATCCATTAAAAATGCGCTTCTGCGCAATACAAGAGAGGAGGGCGCGGCTTTGAGTGTGTGTTCTGCCGAGAGGACGCATTTGTGTCGGCATTCCTCTGGCCACTTGTAAAGTTGAAAGAAAGTGAAGTAGCCTGTTACTTGCTTAACGTTGTTCTAACCATTTTTCCCCACCATCTTTTTCTTTGTTTTATGTTGCTAGTTTTCTTTTATGTTCAAAACTGTGTGGTATTAAAAGGTAATCTGTAAATAGGGAAACGTCACTATCCTGTAGGAGTTAGTTTTTATTTGTATGTTTAACATTGTGTCGGTATTAAAAGGTAATCTGTAAATAGAGTAACACCACTTTGGTAGGAAATGGGTGCCTGTTTCTTTTGGAAAAAGTGTATTTTCTCCTGGTTTTAATTAGACAGGGAGACAGGGAAGTGGGATGTATTTCTGTTTTATATTTATTTTAAGGTAAGACAGTGTCCAAAAGAACAGTTAGTTTTGGTTTGTTTGTTATTTTGGCTCATGCCCATTTCTGAAGCTGGCATAGTGGCTTGAAAGCGAGAAGTGAATTAATTGTTAACTCCTACAATAAATGGAAGTCTGCGCTTTCCTTTTTGTGACGTTCTTCATTTATGTTACTCCACGTTGCCCCTAGACTGGGACATAACATAAATTGGAGGCTCGTCTAAAATACTTATCATCATTCTAGGTAAGTCTTCATTACTTTGTTTGTTGCCTGCTTTCTTTTAAATAGGGAGGAATTCCTATAGAAAATAGAGTTTTATTTGACTGTGTTTACGCTGTCCCCTTCTACGGAGGAGTTTGATCGCTGTAGGAAGGACGATCTAATCAAAATAGCTGATTTCTTTAAAATATCTGTTCCACATCATGCTACTAAGAAGGAACTTAAAACAGTGTTGCATCGAAAATTAGTAGAATATCAGATATTGCCCAAATTAACTGTTACAGGTGATGTCGAGGAGGGACAGCTTGCGTTAGGTTTAGAAGAAAAACCTCCCCAAATTGCGCAGCCTCATAGTCCTCTCTTATTACCTCCTGATCCAACTTTAGCTATTTAACGGCTTTGATATTCGTGAGCCTCCACAATCTCCAGGGTTACCTTCTTTCATTTCTCTACCAGCCACGGCCGGGGCACCGGTCACTTTAAGTCCTGCAGCCCCTGTGAAAGAATCGTCTGCAGTTCCCGTTTTTGATGTGGGGAAACATGTTAAATTAGTACCACCTTTTAGAGAGGCTGAGGTAGACTCCTACTTTGTAGCTTTTGAACGGGTGGCAGGAGCCCTTAAGCGGCCAAAAGAAATGTGGGTGCTTCTTTTACAGTGCAAATTTATTGGAAAGGCTCAAGAGGCATATGAGCTAGTCCCTGAGGCTTACAGACAAAAATTACGAAATAATAAAGCAATCACACAAACATTTGTTGAATTTTCAAGGGAAAACAGGTTTTATTTGATCAATGGTGTACAACATGCAAAGTGACTATGTTCCAGCAACTTCATGAGTTAATGTTGTTGGAAGATTTCAAGGGTTGCCTTTCGGATAATCTTGTTGTTCATTTAAACGAGCAGAAAGTATCTTCGCTCGTGGAAGCCACAGTCCTTGTTGATGAGTTTGTGTTAACTCATAAAGTGGTTTTCCCCCATGCTGTTCGGCACGAGAAAGTTGCAGTGCAGGGGAAAGATGTTGATGCTGCTGTCAAAGCTATACGTGGGGGTACACAGGGAGGCCGTCGACCTCCGCCAGTTCGTACGGCACAAAAAATAGTGTGTTTTTATTGTCTTGATTCGGGTCATCTCATTGCGGATTGTGAAGCATGGAAAAAGAAAAACCCGGTTAAAACTAAAAGTGTTGCTTTTGTCAAATCCGTCTCAACCTTGCCTACTGAATCGATCAAGTCATCTATATATGAACATTTTCTGTTAACTGGGTCAGTAGCATTATCTGATGGTTCGGGATCTAAGCCAATAACTATGCTCCATGATACAGGATCCACGCAGACACTTATGTTGAGTACAGTGCTGCCGCTTTCTGATGGATCATATACAGGAGCTAATGTATTGCTCAGAGGCGTGGAACTTGGTTGTATCATAGTTCCCTTACATACTGTGTGTTTAAAATCTGAACTTGTTTCAGGATGCGTCCAGGTGGGCGTGCAATCTCCGCTTCAAGTGGAGGGGGTGGACCTGATACTAGGCAATGATTTAGCTGGAGGTAAAGTCTTTTCGCAGCCTATTGTTGTGGATACCCCTGAGGTGTTGAAGGAGCTGACAGAAAAAACTGAACAGTCTCCTAGTGCGATTCCAATTTGTGTGGTAACGCGTGCTCAAGCTCGTTACCTCCAAGATGTTGTTGACATGTCAGATTCGTTTTTAGCATCTGATGGTGAAAGAGTGGAAGCTAAAATGTTCGTTCAACCTGAACTAACAGCATCGAGCTCCGGTTGCATTGAGCATGTGCGATGGCAAAAGATAATTTAGTTACAACACAGAACAAAATGAAATCTCACTTTGATAAAAAGAATGTCAAACGAAATTTTCAACCTGGAGACTCTGTGTTGGTCTTGCTTCCAGTTCAAGGTTCGGCAATGCAGGCAAAATGTAATGGTCCTTATGAGATAGAAAGCCAGCTTAGTGAAACCGATTATATCTTGCGTACCCTTGATCGCAGAAGAAAAACACAAGTCTGTCATGAGAGCTCGTGCTGCTGAGGATGTCCCATCTGTTACCGTAGTAACACCTGTCAGCCACATCGGAACAGACGATGCAGTCAGTAACTTTGAATGAACTGCAAGGCTGAAAAATTCAGAAATGTTGTTAAACATCAAACAAATATTGTCGTATCTTCCTGGCCAGTAACGTCAAGATATTATCTTGTTGATTAAACAATATCCTTCTTTGTTTGCAGACACTCCCTCTCAGACTACTGCGATAGTGCACAGTATTGAAATTGAGGGATCAGCTCCCATACGTCAACATCCATATCGTGTAAATCCTGTAAAACGGGAAATAATGAAGGAGGAGGTGAAGTATTTACTGGATCAGGGGCTTGCTGTCCCCAGTTCCAGCCCGTGGAGCTCACCTTGCATCCTTGTACCTAAGCCTGACGGTACCTATAGATTTTGCACAGACTACCGCAAGGTTAATAGTGTTACGAAAACCGATTCCTTCTCTATGCCCCGTATGGAAGACTGCATAGATCGTGTAGGAGGGGCCCGCCTAGTAATGAAACTAGATCTTATAAAAGGATACTGGCAGGTGCCGCTGAAATATCAGCATTTGTGACGCCAGATGATTAGCTAAATGTGAATTTTGCAAGGGCGTGGTAACATATCTTGGAAAGCAAGTGGAACATGGTCAGATCAGCCCAGTAGATGCCAAGGTTACTGCCATCCTTCAATACCCTGCACCTAAAACCAGACAAGAATTGTGTTGTTTCCTTGGGATGGTGGGCTATTACAGAGCATTTTGTAAGAATTTTGCTTCTGTCGTGTGTCCACTTACTGACTTATTGAGTTCTTCTAAATCCTTATTTGGTCTCCGGCATGTGAAAACGCTTTTAAAGCGGCAAAAGATTTGTTGTGTTTTGCTCCTGTCCTCGCCGCCCCTGAATTCACTCGCCCTTTTAAACTTGAGATAGATGCTAGTGCTGTGGGAGCCGGAGCAGTGCTGCTGGAATTGACCACCCCCTGTGTTATTTCTCCAGGAAGTTTTTTTTAAATCTCAACAAAACTACAGTACTATTGATAAGGAAACTCGTGCTTTAGTTTTAGAACTTCAACATTTTTAAGTTTATTTAGGCAGCAGTTCTCTTCCAATTGATGTGTTCACAGATCACAACCCCCTGACTTTTCTTTTACGCATGTCAAATCACAACCAGCATCTGATGAGATGGTCTGCTAACATGACACTTAGTTTAAACTTGATTATGGTTGCTCATTTTTTAATTCAATTAGGCAGACCACGCATTACACACAGCTACATGGATTTGAAGAGCATTCACTTATCTTAGATGTTGATTTCGCTGTTCTGAAGCACGCTGTTAACTGCTACAACAAGCACTAGTCATATATTTGAATGTTAAGCAGCGAGCTCATTGGCTACCGATACAGGAGAGAACCAATCAGCTGTGTCATGTGATAATGATGTCATTAGGTCAGATTGAGTTAGACCTATCAGACTGC